>NW_007727780.1:201874-214838 GCF_000696425.1 Galeopterus variegatus
AAAAAAAAAAAAAAAACAAAAAAAAAAAAAAAAGAACAGAAGGGCTTGATCCATCAGGAAAAAAATTTTAGGGCGGGCCCATGGCTCACTTGGGAGAGTGTGATGCTGATGACACCAAGGCCACAGGTTCGGATCTCTATATAGGGATAGCCGGTTAGCTCACTTGGGACAGTGCAGTGCTGACAACATCAAGTCAAGTGTTAAGATCCTCTTACCGGTCATTTTTTTAAAAAAAGAAGAAAAATTTTAATGGAAGGTAGATGAAATAACAAAGTTCATGATTGTTGAAGCTGGGTAATGGGTCCACGGATACAAAGCTTTAACCAAGAGCCAAATCAAGGATCTGAGACAGCAGATTCTCAGTTTCCCTGGGGTTGGGTTTCAGGCCACTCCCCCTGGGTCTCAAACCATTCCCCTAAGACTCAAGCCCCACCTCTGAGTTCTGACCTATTGTTGCTTGTTGCGCCTGTTTTTTTGGCATCAACACGTGGAGACTGGGACAGCAGGAAGCAGATTTATGTAATTTCAGTGGCTGGGCATGCTCAGGAGAAAGGAGTTTATCCTATGAATGATCTTCCACTGAAGACACTAAAGAGCACACAGCAGGGCCGGCCCGTGGCTCACTCGGTAGAGTGCGGTGATGATAACACCAAGGCCATGGGTTCGGATCCTCATAGGGATGGCTGGTTTGCTCACTGGCTGAGCGTGGTGCTGACAGCACCAAGCCAAGGGTTGAGATCCCCTTACCGGTCATCTTTTAAAAAAAAAAAAAAAGAAAAAGAGCACACAGCATATTTTAAGTGTATTCGGTGGAACCTGACCAATGAGCATGCCCCAAAGAGACCAACTGTGCATGTACAAATCTATGTTACATAACTGGGAACCACTCACTTAGTTGAATATTCATTAGGTAACATGAATATGTATACATAACCAAACCATAAAAGTAGAATCCAGGAAGAAGGCAGGGCTGCTGCTCACTCTCTCAAGCAATCCTGCACTGTGCTTGCAAACTGTGTACTTCTTACTTTTGTATTAAACTTGCTGCAGGGGCTGCTCACACTCTGGAGCCAGCCCACACTCCCTGTGAAGTGTGGTTTGTTTTTCTTTTTTCTTTTCTATTTTTTACATTAAACCTTTCTAACTCCAACTCTGCTCTTGACTTCTTTCCTGTGGCGGAGTCAAGAACCTGGTAGAGGACAGTGTGAGTTGAGGTCAGCTATCTGACTTTCCCAGACCCTCTCCAGTATCAGATCTACTACACAAACATGAGAAAAATGAAGTCAAATGCAAAACAATCAATACATTGTTACTAACACTCTTGAAAAACCACATGTTAAAGCTAGAGAAAAATATTAAACCTTCATTTAAGACCTTATAGAGAATGGAGACAAAATATCTATCCATTTACAAATTTGTTAAGTGAAACTTGTTTTAAAAAAAAGGGGGGGGGGGTGGCTCTTAACTTTTCCTTGAATGGTCAAGTACTACTTCTGTTCCAGAAATAAAGGTCCAGCATAAAGAAAAAGAAAAAACAAGTACAATTATATTTCAAATCAAGATCCAGCCCTAAAATAAAAAATAAAACAAAAACAAATCTCCTCATAATACAGTGACCAGACTTCACATATGCTTTACACACTTCAGCTTCACATCCTGCAAACCATTAAGTTACTTGGCCAAAGTCACAACAGAGCCTCTTGGCGGCTGTGATGAGATGAATTATGTCCCCCCAAAATTGGTGTGTTCAAGTCCTAACCTCAGAATATGACTGTGTCTGGATTTAGGGGCCTAATCCAATCTGACTAGTATCCTTCTAAGAGATTAGGACACAGACAGAGGGATGACCATATGAAGACAAAGTGAGAAGGTGGCCATCTACAAGCCAAGAAGAAAAGGTCTTCAAGAACTCACCCTGCTCACACTTTGATCGCAGACTTCCAAACTCCAGAACTGTGAGAAAATAAATTTTTACTGTACAAGCCCCCAAATCTGTGGTACTTTGTTATGGCAGCCTTAGACAACCAATAGAGTGGCAAAGTCAGGGCAAAATGCCTGGACATCCTGACTCTCCTTCAACATGGATTGCCAAAAGATTTCAGCAATCGTGACTTAACAGCTCTCTCTGATAGCAGAAAACTCGATACATGAGGTTGAAAAATCAGTGACTGTGACAGAAAAACCATCCCTCAAAAATCATTAAAACTATGCTTCAGGCTTCACTCAGGACTAAACATCAGGGAAGTAGATTTATAACCTAATAGAGAGAAAGAAATAAGAGTCTCATCCTTCAAAAAAATAATCACTGTGGGGCCGACCCCGTGGTGCACTCAGGAGAGTGCAGTGCTGGGAGCACAGCGATGCTCCCGCCACAGGTTCGGATCCTATATAGGAATGGCTGGTGGGCTCACTGGTTGAGTGCGGTGCGGGCAACACCAAGCCAAGGGTTGCGATCCCCTTACCGGTCACGAAAAAGACAAAAAATAATAATAATAAAATAATAATAATAATAATAATCACTGTGATTTGTACCCACTACTGTATTCACTTGAGGTACACTAACAGAACGCCACAATTTAAACTAGAAATTAGGTTTGTCCTCAAAACATATTCATCTCACGTCTGAGGTGGAGACAGACGAGTTGGGAAGGGAGAGGGCATGAGAAATACTGGTAGAGAGAGAACAAATAGTTCGTCTATAGTTATTTAATATATACTAAAAATAGAACTAAACTAAGGACAAAAAATCCACCTGAAAACACTGAATTCATCATGCCTATCTCCTATACACAAACCTTCAATGTTTCAAGCAATCAGCACAATTTTATCAAGTGCCAACTTTCCACTATACACTGCGTCAGTATAGTGTATCATTCTGATTCACTAAATATCACTTCTAATTTCATAGTACAGTTGTTTTCAGACTTTGTGGTGCCTGGTCTCCATCTCTATTTTTAGCAAATATGAGTACTTCAAAAAGTTCACGGAAAGATTCATATTATCTTTTACTTCTATTTTTCCACGAACTTTTTGAAGTACCCTCATATAAAAACTCATGCATACACAAAAGTCTGCAGCATATCCTTAGCCTTCAAGCTTTCAACTACTCACAGAACCAGGCAAGCCAGTCAACTTCGCTAGATTTGTTTTCTCAAACTGTAAAATGAGAATGTAGATAACCTCAAAGATCCTTTTTGTTCAAAGATACTACTTTGCATTAAATATATTATTCCTTTAGCCAATCTAGTGATTAGTCCACTGAACAAACTGGAATACTCAGACTCAGTTCTCAATGTTTGTGTACACAAGTCCATGCCAGTATTATAATTTTGTTTCTTGTCCCAACTGCTCACAAAATGACTTTATTTTATAATCTTAGCCATGTGATATTACCAAAATTATAGTTGAAGATAAAAATTAAAAGTGGATAGAAAGGGCCAAGCCCGTGGAGCACTCGGGAGAGTGCGGAGCTGCACTCCTGCCGCGGGTTCGGATCCTATATAGGGATGACCGGTGCGTTCACAGAGCTCACTGGCTGAGCGCGGTGTGGCCAGTCTCAAAAAAGGACAAAAAAAAAAAAAAAGTGGATAGAAAAAAATATAGATGCTTTCCTTAAAAGTCATTACAAATTTCACATTTTAGAAGTGCACTAAACAGTAATTCATTTTACAGATCTTAAACCTCTAAGCAATTAAAATTATATGCAAAGGCTAACAAAACCTCAAAAACTGGAGCAACAATGAACAGTAGAATGAACAAGAAGGGATTCATGAGAGAGGTAAGACGTACACTGGAAACTATAGAAAGACTTATTAATATAAGATATGAGCAGCCACCACCAAAATCACCAAGGCAGTTATTAGTCGCTAGCTATCAATGCACATACACTTAGGAATTGTCAAAATAGCTGAAAAAGCCCTGTGTCATGGGGAAGCATAATGAGAAATGCAATTCATTTCAAGAACCAATCAGTAAGCATTGGCTACTTGCCAGGTACCAAACACACACATACCCAAATTCTGTTCTCAAGGGTCTGATGGTTTAGCAATACGGAAAAGCTCAAAAAGAGAGCAAAGTGAGAATCTACTCTTACAGGCAACAGGGATACAGCACAGGAAGCTTACAGCACCAGACATCACTAAGAAGCTTAAAATAGGGGTGAGGTGAAGGAGGTAGTGGGAAAAGACACTTGAGAAAAGAAACTAAGTAAAGCTCTCGCTCATTCACTCAGCATACCTTTTCCTCAATCGAACATACTCCAAAATAATCTTTTCCCCAACCAAACATTTCTGCTCTACCATTAGGAAAATTTTACCATAGTAGATCTCCAACTAAAACACAGGAAAAGGGTACATTTCTTATAGGAAAATGACCCAGCTAAAAACTGAACTAATTCCACAGATTCAATCCAAATTTACCAAATACTTCATACACTGAATTTACTAAATGCTTCATACACTGAGTAAAAAGAGCTTTACACCAAAGCTCAGGAGGGTAGAATTGAGGCTCTGGCATCAGAAAATACTATAGCCTGAATGGTCATGAATGAGCCTAGTGTTTCTTTCTTTAAACTGGAAGTCACACCCTATTTGGCTCCTGAAATCAATGTGGCTGAAAAGCCACCTTATTTTAATGAGAAAAAAACAGAATATATGACTGAATTGCACATTTGAAAGGAAAGAACTGTTTCTGTGAAACTTCTGTTTCTGTTATATTTGCATGTGTATATATTAAGTCACGATATAAAAAAAAGTATTTTCTTCCTGGGGGTATGTCAAGTGAAAGCCAAAGGCTTAATGTTAACAAACCATGAAGTGTTTCCTCCCTGTGCATCTTTTGCTTATGATCACTTAATTTCTGCTGCCAATGCATATTCATAGCCAAAGAAGATGATCACATACGAGGGTACTTCAAAAAGTTCGTGGAAAAACAGAATTAAAAGATAACATGATTGATAGCACATAGTGGTCTAAAAAAAAAAAAAAGAATATATGAATCTTTCTATGAACTTTTTAAAGTTCCTCTGTATACCATCTGTCCAGTTTGGATATTGTGCCACAATAGCTATGGCACCAAAATTTGGTCCAATTATCACATTCAACAATTCCTACCATGTCAACCACTAATCAGATCATCTGATTAGCACAAGAAAGCTTGCTTTCTCAAACTGAAACAACAGAATTCTAACCAAAAGCAAAGTACTGATGCATTAACTAGCTAGGACAGCATGTACAATTACTCTAGGGCTTTTAAAAACAATAAAAAGCTTTAAGATTTACATCTCTATTAACACTCCTGGTCAGAAGTTCAGTCTGGGAAATCTCTAGTTTAGGTAATCTATTTCCAATCCACTAGATTCTGAGATGGATGGTCTACCCTAAAAGACATGTGATACCTAATCTGTCACTGAACTTTGAGGGGATCTACATTAGTGGTAGACCAGGCCAGTAACAAACGGTCAACATATTCTTTCTCTTCATTCTTCAATCTTTAATAAATATGAATCCCAAACAAATTAGGAGAAATTACAGAGAGCTCATCCAGTCTTTTAAAGAATAAACAAAGGAGTCATTTAAATAAGCAGTTTTTAAAAGTTCCCATGATTCTATATATTGACTGTGGTAGTAGATACATGAACCTATCCAAAAGGCTACACATTTTTTGAAATGACAAAATAACAGAAATGGAGAACAGATTAGCAGTTGCCAGGAGTTAGGGACTGGGGGATGAGGGTGGGTGGGGTAGGGGATGGTTATAAAAGGGGAACGCTTGTAGTGATGGACTTTTAAGTATCTTGACTATGGTGGTGTATACACAAATATGCACTTAAAATAAAATTGCAGAAAACTATACACACACACACACACACAAGTGAGTCCAAGTAAAACTAGGGTAAATCTGAATAAGATCTGTAGATCATATCGCTGTCTATCCTGCTTGTGACACTGTACTATAGTTTTGCAAGTTGTTACCATTGGGAGAAAAGCGTAGAGGTACATGGGATCTCTATGTATTACAGCTTCCTCTTTATTATTTCTTACAAATGTATGTAAATTTACAATTACCTCAAAAATTTCAATTAAAAAAGTCAACATGAGCAATTCACTAGCTGGTTTAAAAAAAAAAAACATTCTGAGAACACACACATATGGAATAGTCAACTTAAAGTCAAGCATTTTGGGGCCAGCCTGTGGCTCACTCGGGTGAACGTGGTGCTGATAACACCAAGTCAAGGGTTAAGATCCCCTTACCGGTCATTTTTTAAGAAAAAATAAAAATAAATAAAAATAAAGTCAAGCATTTTAAGGCTGCTACATAAATTCTTTGAAAGCTAATCCCGACATTAAAGATCGATTTCACCAATCCTCAATGTAGTAATTTTCCAGCTTTTACAGCTTTCAACTACAGCCTCAGCTATGTAATTTTTCATAACTTGGAGGAAGCAACTTCTATCATGTACTTATCTATAAACTTACTGAAACATTTTAATGAATAGTGTACCACATGTTTAATGCATGTTGCTACTTGACACTGCACATGGGCCTTTACATTTGGCTTTCTGTGTCGCTTCAAAAGTGAACTTTAACATATAAAGCACATATGACATATTCTGGCTTTTTAAAAAATTTTTTCTTGTTTAATAATCATGCAGGTATAGAATGTCTTCTTAGTTAGAGAGTAACAACTCAATATTTCAAAAGTGTGATTCTGGGAGAGAAAAACCTGAGCCACCAACAGTTTTCAGTCAGTGGTGCTGCTAACTGGTTAGCTCAGCTGATTAGAACATGGTGCTGATAACACCAAGGTCCAGGGTTCAATCCCTGTATAGGCCAGCTACCAAAAAAAAAATATATATATATATATATATATATAATTATAATATAAATGTATATTTAAATATATATTATATATATAATATATATAATTATATATATATATATATATCGTGGTTATTAGGTATAGTTTTTTTCCTTTCATCAGCACACAGAACAAGAGGGCTTTTCCATTTTTACAGTTTTTCTTAACTGGATTATAAATACCAACTATTTTAATCAATAAAAATTGGGCAAACTTATTCTCACTGAATTGACCTTTGCAAAAGTAGGCAAAAACTATGCCATATTTCTATAAGGTAAGTAATAAAAGTGACCTCTGATTTTAAGAAAAAGGAATTCAAAGATGTGAGTTTGAGTCAAAGCCAGCAGTTCCCAAATCTTGCTGCATATTGGAATCAACCAGCCAATCCTTAAAAAAAAAACACTAAAGTCTAGGCCCTGTCTTCATTCTGATTTAATGTGGGATATAATCTCAGCAGCCGAGATTTTTTTAAAACTGCCTCCCCACCCCCCAGTGACTCAAAAGTATAGTGAAATTTGGAAACTACTGGATTAAGTAATTTGGACAGGTTACTTCTAAAAACAGTTTTCTTACAGGAGCCAAGTTTCTTCCCCCCCACCCTCAGCACGGGGATCCAGGGGCAAGTTCCTGAACTTTTTTATTTCAGGTCCCCTTTAGTCTTAAAAATTGAAAATTCTCCTAAATGTTTGCTTATTGTCATATTTATAGATACCTGCCATATTAGAAATTAAAGCAGAAAATTTTTAAATATTTATTCAGTTAAAAAAATAATAAATCCATTATAACTATATTCCCTTTCCCAAAAGCAATTAGTGAGAAAAAGTGACTTTGTTTTTCACATTTCTGCAAATATTTTAATTTCTAGCTTATCTGAAAACCATCTGGATTCTTGTGTCTGCTTGTGCATTCAATCTGTCGCAATATGCTATTTGGGTTAAAGAACATAAAATATCTGGATCTACACAGATAACATATTTGGAAAAGAAGAGTATTTACTTTAATAGTCTTCTCAGATCATTGCGGATATACTTTGATATTGCAATAAAATTTGACAAGTGCTAGTTTACTAAGCATTAACTGCAACGTGTGATCAAAAATCATATCAATAAGCTTTTTGTACTCTGTTACATTAGAATCCACCGATTTATCTTGCAATTTGAATGGAACTTTTCCCCATGCATGATTTTATAACATCATGAACTGAATATCTGGAAAATACTGGCTCCAGAAAATTATGCATATCATCCAACTGTTTGTCATACTTCTTATAAAATATACGGGCCGGCCCGGTGGCGCACTGGATAGTGCGCCGCTTGGGAAGCGCGGCGGCGCTCCCGCCCGAGGGTTCANACACCAAGCCAAGGGTTGCGATCCCCTTACCGGTCACGAAAAAGACAAAAAATAATAATAATAAAATAATAATAATAATAATAATCACTGTGATTTGTACCCACTACTGTATTCACTTGAGGTACACTAACAGAACGCCACAATTTAAACTAGAAATTAGGTTTGTCCTCAAAACATATTCATCTCACGTCTGAGGTGGAGACAGACGAGTTGGGAAGGGAGAGGGCATGAGAAATACTGGTAGAGAGAGAACAAATAGTTCGTCTATAGTTATTTAATATATACTAAAAATAGAACTAAACTAAGGACAAAAAATCCACCTGAAAACACTGAATTCATCATGCCTATCTCCTATACACAAACCTTCAATGTTTCAAGCAATCAGCACAATTTTATCAAGTGCCAACTTTCCACTATACACTGCGTCAGTATAGTGTATCATTCTGATTCACTAAATATCACTTCTAATTTCATAGTACAGTTGTTTTCAGACTTTGTGGTGCCTGGTCTCCATCTCTATTTTTAGCAAATATGAGTACTTCAAAAAGTTCACGGAAAGATTCATATTATCTTTTACTTCTATTTTTCCACGAACTTTTTGAAGTACCCTCATATAAAAACTCATGCATACACAAAAGTCTGCAGCATATCCTTAGCCTTCAAGCTTTCAACTACTCACAGAACCAGGCAAGCCAGTCAACTTCGCTAGATTTGTTTTCTCAAACTGTAAAATGAGAATGTAGATAACCTCAAAGATCCTTTTTGTTCAAAGATACTACTTTGCATTAAATATATTATTCCTTTAGCCAATCTAGTGATTAGTCCACTGAACAAACTGGAATACTCAGACTCAGTTCTCAATGTTTGTGTACACAAGTCCATGCCAGTATTATAATTTTGTTTCTTGTCCCAACTGCTCACAAAATGACTTTATTTTATAATCTTAGCCATGTGATATTACCAAAATTATAGTTGAAGATAAAAATTAAAAGTGGATAGAAAGGGCCAAGCCCGTGGAGCACTCGGGAGAGTGCGGAGCTGCACTCCTGCCGCGGGTTCGGATCCTATATAGGGATGACCGGTGCGTTCACAGAGCTCACTGGCTGAGCGCGGTGTGGCCAGTCTCAAAAAAGGACAAAAAAAAAAAAAAAAAGTGGATAGAAAAAAATATAGATGCTTTCCTTAAAAGTCATTACAAATTTCACATTTTAGAAGTGCGCTAAACAGTAATTCATTTTACAGATCTTAAACCTCTAAGCAATAAAAATTATATGCAAAGGCTAACAAAACCTCAAAAACTGGAGCAACAATGAACAGTAGAATGAACAAGAAGGGATTCATGAGAGAGGTAAGACGTACACTGGAAACTATAGAAAGACTTATTAATATAAGTGGATAGAAAAAAATATAGATGCTTTCCTTAAAAGTCATTACAAATTTCACATTTTAGAAGTGCACTAAACAGTAATTCATTTTACAGATCTTAAACCTCTAAGCAATTAAAATTATATGCAAAGGCTAACAAAACCTCAAAAACTGGAGCAACAATGAACAGTAGAATGAACAAGAAGGGATTCATGAGAGAGGTAAGACGTACACTGGAAACTATAGAAAGACTTATTAATATAAGATATGAGCAGCCACCACCAAAATCACCAAGGCAGTTATTAGTCGCTAGCTATCAATGCACATACACTTAGGAATTGTCAAAATAGCTGAAAAAGCCCTGTGTCATGGGGAAGCATAATGAGAAATGCAATTCATTTCAAGAACCAATCAGTAAGCATTGGCTACTTGCCAGGTACCAAACACACACATACCCAAATTCTGTTCTCAAGGGTCTGATGGTTTAGCAATACGGAAAAGCTCAAAAAGAGAGCAAAGTGAGAATCTACTCTTACAGGCAACAGGGATACAGCACAGGAAGCTTACAGCACCAGACATCACTAAGAAGCTTAAAATAGGGGTGAGGTGAAGGAGGTAGTGGGAAAAGACACTTGAGAAAAGAAACTAAGTAAAGCTCTCGCTCATTCACTCAGCATACCTTTTCCTCAATCGAACATACTCCAAAATAATCTTTTCCCCAACCAAACATTTCTGCTCTACCATTAGGAAAATTTTACCATAGTAGATCTCCAACTAAAACACAGGAAAAGGGTACATTTCTTATAGGAAAATGACCCAGCTAAAAACTGAACTAATTCCACAGATTCAATCCAAATTTACCAAATACTTCATACACTGAATTTACTAAATGCTTCATACACTGAGTAAAAAGAGCTTTACACCAAAGCTCAGGAGGGTAGAATTGAGGCTCTGGCATCAGAAAATACTATAGCCTGAATGGTCATGAATGAGCCTAGTGTTTCTTTCTTTAAACTGGAAGTCACACCCTATTTGGCTCCTGAAATCAATGTGGCTGAAAAGCCACCTTATTTTAATGAGAAAAAAACAGAATATATGACTGAATTGCACATTTGAAAGGAAAGAACTGTTTCTGTGAAACTTCTGTTTCTGTTATATTTGCATGTGTATATATTAAGTCACGATATAAAAAAAAGTATTTTCTTCCTGGGGGTATGTCAAGTGAAAGCCAAAGGCTTAATGTTAACAAACCATGAAGTGTTTCCTCCCTGTGCATCTTTTGCTTATGATCACTTAATTTCTGCTGCCAATGCATATTCATAGCCAAAGAAGATGATCACATACGAGGGTACTTCAAAAAGTTCGTGGAAAAACAGAATTAAAAGATAACATGATTGATAGCACATAGTGGTCTAAAAAAAAAAAAAAAAGAATATATGAATCTTTCTATGAACTTTTTAAAGTTCCTCTGTATACCATCTGTCCAGTTTGGATATTGTGCCACAATAGCTATGGCACCAAAATTTGGTCCAATTATCACATTCAACAATTCCTACCATGTCAACCACTAATCAGATCATCTGATTAGCACAAGAAAGCTTGCTTTCTCAAACTGAAACAACAGAATTCTAACCAAAAGCAAAGTACTGATGCATTAACTAGCTAGGACAGCATGTACAATTACTCTAGGGCTTTTAAAAACAATAAAAAGCTTTAAGATTTACATCTCTATTAACACTCCTGGTCAGAAGTTCAGTCTGGGAAATCTCTAGTTTAGGTAATCTATTTCCAATCCACTAGATTCTGAGATGGATGGTCTACCCTAAAAGACATGTGATACCTAATCTGTCACTGAACTTTGAGGGGATCTACATTAGTGGTAGACCAGGCCAGTAACAAACGGTCAACATATTCTTTCTCTTCATTCTTCAATCTTTAATAAATATGAATCCCAAACAAATTAGGAGAAATTACAGAGAGCTCATCCAGTCTTTTAAAGAATAAACAAAGGAGTCATTTAAATAAGCAGTTTTTAAAAGTTCCCATGATTCTATATATTGACTGTGGTAGTAGATACATGAACCTATCCAAAAGGCTACACATTTTTTGAAATGACAAAATAACAGAAATGGAGAACAGATTAGCAGTTGCCAGGAGTTAGGGACTGGGGGATGAGGGTGGGTGGGGTAGGGGATGGTTATAAAAGGGGAACGCTTGTAGTGATGGACTTTTAAGTATCTTGACTATGGTGGTGTATACACAAATATGCACTTAAAATAAAATTGCAGAAAACTATACACACACACACACACACAAGTGAGTCCAAGTAAAACTAGGGTAAATCTGAATAAGATCTGTAGATCATATCGCTGTCTATCCTGCTTGTGACACTGTACTATAGTTTTGCAAGTTGTTACCATTGGGAGAAAAGCGTAGAGGTACATGGGATCTCTATGTATTACAGCTTCCTCTTTATTATTTCTTACAAATGTATGTAAATTTACAATTACCTCAAAAATTTCAATTAAAAAAGTCAACATGAGCAATTCACTAGCTGGTTTAAAAAAAAAAAACATTCTGAGAACACACACATATGGAATAGTCAACTTAAAGTCAAGCATTTTGGGGCCAGCCTGTGGCTCACTCGGGTGAACGTGGTGCTGATAACACCAAGTCAAGGGTTAAGATCCCCTTACCGGTCATTTTTTAAGAAAAAATAAAAATAAATAAAAATAAAGTCAAGCATTTTAAGGCTGCTACCATAAATTCTTTGAAAGCTAATCCCGACATTAAAGATCGATTTCACCAATCCTCAATGTAGTAATTTTCCAGCTTTTACAGCTTTCAACTACAGCCTCAGCTATGTAATTTTTCATAACTTGGAGGAAGCAACTTCTATCATGTACTTATCTATAAACTTACTGAAACATTTTAATGAATAGTGTACCACATGTTTAATGCATGTTGCTACTTGACACTGCACATGGGCCTTTACATTTGGCTTTCTGTGTCGCTTCAAAAGTGAACTTTAACATATAAAGCACATATGACATATTCTGGCTTTTTAAAAAATTTTTTCTTGTTTAATAATCATGCAGGTATAGAATGTCTTCTTAGTTAGAGAGTAACAACTCAATATTTCAAAAGTGTGATTCTGGGAGAGAAAAACCTGAGCCACCAACAGTTTTCAGTCAGTGGTGCTGCTAACTGGTTAGCTCAGCTGATTAGAACATGGTGCTGATAACACCAAGGTCCAGGGTTCAATCCCTGTATAGGCCAGCTACCAAAAAAAAAATATATATATATATATATATATATAATTATAATATAAATGTATATTTAAATATATATTATATATATAATATATATAATTATATATATATATATATAT
>NW_007727780.1:214855-221060 GCF_000696425.1 Galeopterus variegatus
CCCGGTCCGGTACGGGGGCGACACTGAGGGTTGCGATCCGTTGCCAGACACGAAAAAAGACAAAAAAAAAAAAAAAAATATATATATATATATATATATATAAAATAATTTTCATGAAAGTCAGCACTGGTCTTATCAAAGATGTATTAATTATTGAGAGCCTCAACTTCAATGATGGCAGATACCAGCTTTCCAAAACTCTAATCTTGAAAACTCAAATTGTTATCACAGGCAACAAACAGTGACCATTTTCTTTGAAGCAACAGGTTCACTTCATTCATTTTCAAGAAAAATATCTATCATATACCCAAGACTGAATACAATAGTTTGTCCTTCTTTTATTTAAATTTATTTTTTTAGGGGCTGGCCGGTTAGCTGAACTGGTTACAGTGCAGTGTGATAACACCAAGGACAAGGTTCGGATCCCTGTACTGGCCAGCTGCCAAATAAATAAATAAATATTTTTTATACGGACTTTACTTTTTAGAACAGTTTTAGGTTCACAGCAAAACTGACCAAAAAGTGCAAAGTTCCCACACACCCTCCTCACCTCACATTCACAGTCCTTCCCACCCCCAACATCCTGCAGAATGGTACATTTGTTAGAATCAATGAACCACCAATGATGCATCATTCTCACCCAAAATTCATAGTGTAGGTTAAGGTTCACTTTTGATGTTGTGCATTCTATGAGTTTTGACAAATGTATACTGACATGTATCCACCATGTCACACAGTACCATATCGAATAGTTTCACTGCCCTAAAAAATCTGCTGTATTCAACTATTTACTCCTCCCTTTCCCAAACCCCTGGCTACTTACTGATCTTTTAAACTGACTCCAAAAATTTGAACTTTCCAGAACGTCATACAGTTGGGAGCAGCAGTTTCTTACTGTGGTTTTAACTTGTATTTCCCTAATGACTAATGAGGTTGAGCATAACAGGTGCTTATTTGCTATCTATATATACTTTCTGGCCAAGTGTCTATTCAAATATTCTGCCCATTTTTTATTGGGTTGCATTCTTATTGTTGAGTTTTGAGAGTTCGTTCTGTAACCCGCATACAATTCCTTTGTCAGGTAAGTGATTTGCAAATATTATCTCTCAGTCTGCTGCTTCTTTTCATTCCCTTCCCAGTATCTTTTGAAGAGAAGTTTTTAATTTTAATGATATCCAATTTATTAATTTGTGCTTTTGGTCATATCTAAGAAATCTTTCCCTAAGTCAAAGTTAAAAAGACTTTTCATTGTTTTCTTCTGCCAATTTTATTGTTTTAAGTCTTAAAATTAGGTCTATGATCCATTTTTTAGTTAATTTCTACATACGGTGTAACATGCTGTGGTCTGAATATGTCCCTCAAAATTCATGTGTTGAAACCTAATCACTGATGAGATAGTATTATGGCCCTCATAAAAGGGCTTGAAGGAGTAAGTTCCTTCTCTTCTACTCTTCCCAAGTGGGGACATGGTGTTCATCCCCTCTGAAGGATGCCACAACAAGGCACCACCTTGGAAGCAGAGACTGGGCCTTCACCTGCTAGCTCCTTGATCTTGAACTTCCCAGCCTCCAGAATTGTTAGAAATAAATGTCTATTGTTTATTAACTACCTAGTTTGTGGTATTCTACCACAGGACCACAAATGAACTAAGACATAAGGTACAGGTTGAGGTTGTTGCTAAAATGGTTTCCAATTGCTTCAACACCTTATGTTGAAAAAAGGACTTTTTTCCATTGAATTGCCCTTACAACTTTGTCAAAAATCAATTATTTTATGTATGTGTAGGTCTACCTCAACATACTGATTGTTTTAACTTTATAGAAAGTCTTCAAATAAGCTAGATTTCAGATCGGATTCCCCAACTTTGTTGTTCTTTATTAAAAATGTCTTAGCAATTTGTGTTACTCTGCCATTTCACGTCATTTTTAGAAGCAGCTTACAGTACATTATCTGCAAAAAAATGTTGCTGGTAACATCAATATCAAGGGTTTGGATCCCCATACAGGCCAGCTGCCCAAAAAAAAAAAAAAAGTTGCCGGGATTTTGGTTGGGATGGATCAATTAGAACAGGTGTATCACTACAATTATTTAGGCTTTCTTTGAGTTTCGTTCAGTGTTTTGGTAGTATTACAGCACACAAATCTTGTGCACATTTTATCAGATTTGTACCCAACTATTTTACTTTTTTATTTTTTATTTTTTTGTCTTTTTCCGTGTCCGGCACCGGATCGCAACCCTCAGTGTTGCCCCCGCACCGGACCGGGGACCGGCAACGGCATTGCAACCCTCGGTGTTGCTCCCGCGCCTCGCTCAGCCAGTGAGCGGGAACCGGTCTGTATGTGGGATCCGAACCCTCGGGCGGGAGCGCCGCCACGCTTCCCAAGCAGCGCACTTATCCAGTGCACCACCGGGCCGGCCCCCTATTTTACTTTTTGATGCTATTTAAGTAATACTAGTTTTTTCTTATTTCCATATCCAGTTGTTCATTGATAGTATACAAAAATAGCATTAATTTGTATATACTGTCCTTACATTCTACAACCTTACTGAACTCAGGTAGTAGTTCTAGAAACTTTCTTGTAGATTCCTTGGGGTTTTCTACATACACAACCATATCATCTGCAAATAGGGGCAATTTTATTTCCTTTCTATTATAAAAGCCCTCATTTCTTTATCTTATGTTTTTGCACTGTTCCAAGTCTTAAGGGAGAAAGGCTCTCTTTCACTACGTATGTCTCCCACTATGTAAGTATGACATTAGTTATAGATTTTTGTAGCTGCCATTTATCAGGCTGAAGAAAATTCCTAATATTCCTAGTTTGTAAGAATTTTTACCCTGAAAATATGTTGAATTTTGTCACATTCTTATTCTACATCTACAGAGATTATCATATAATCTATTTTGAGGGTTATTAATCTATTAAGAGGGTAAATGATCCTGATTGATTTCCAAATGCTGAACCAGCCTTGCATTCTCAGAATAAATCCCATTTGGTCAGGATGTAATACCCTTTTTAGATATTGCTGAATTTCAGATATTAATATTTTGCTGTGACTTTTGCATGTGTGTTCATGAGGGATACTGGTATGATTTTCTTGTTATATCTTTATCTTGTTTTAAATCAAGGCTCACGAAATGAGCTGGGAAGTATTCCTTCTTCTAATATTTCCTAGAAAGAGATTATGTAGAATTGGTATCATCCTCCTTAAATGTTTGGTAGAATTCACCAATGAAATCATCTGGACCTCAAATTTCCTTTGTTTTGAAGGTTAATTATAATCTCAATTTCTTTGATAGACACAATACTATTCATTATGTTTTTCTTCTTGAGTGAATTTTAGTAGCTTGTGTTTTGTTTTTTGTTTTTTTGAAACAATTGATTCATTTCTCCCAAGTCATCAAATTTGGAGATACAGAATTGTTCATGATATTCTCTCATCATTTTAGTATCTATAAGAACTATAGTGATATTCCCCTCTTTCATTCCTGATATTAACTTGAGCCCCCTTCTTCTTTATCCTCTCCCCACCTTTCTCTCCCTCTTTGGACAGTCTGTCATTCTTTCAAGTCAAAATTGGGTTGGGTTCCACAAAAAATGTGAACAGTACAATTACATAAGTGCTTTCCATCAAGAGAACTGCCACACTTCTGTTAAGTAGCAAAAGTGCTTTATCCACACTTCCCATTTCATTACACACCATGTATTAATCTGCTCAGATTAGCACAACAAAATACCATAGAATGGGTGGCTTAAACAACAGAAATTTATTTTCTCACAGTCCTAGGAGGGTTCTCTTCCTGGCTTGACAGAAAGAGAGAAACAGAAAGCTCTTTGGTATTTCTTCTAATAAGGGCACCATTCTCATCATGAGGGTCCTATCCTCATGACCTCACCGAAACCAAATCATTTCCCAGAGGCCCCTTCTCTAAATGCCATCACACTGATGATTAGGTTTTCAACATGAATTTCAGGGGGACACAAATCAGTCCAGCACATTATATTAGAAAATACGTACTCAAGAGTACACATTTAATAAAATTAATTACTTTTGCCACTTCATCGATGACTTTTTTTTTTTTTTTTTTTTTTTTTGGACAGCTGGCCAGTACAAGGAACTGAACCCTTACCCTTGGTGTTATAACACTGCATTATAACCAACTGAACTAAGTGGCCAGCCCTCATCAATGACATTCTTAAGAGAAATTGGTTTTTCTTTTTTTGTTTGTTTTTTATTTTTAAATTTTTTGGTTTTTAAGACAATTTATTATACATATACTTGGGGTACAAAGTTGACTTTCAGTAGTTGTGTACAATGGCTTTTTTTCTTTTTAAAGATGACCGGAAAGGGGATCTTAATCTTTGACTTGGTGTTGTCAGCACCACACTCAGCCAGTGAGCGAACCGGCCATCCCTATATGGGATACAAACCCGGGGCCTTGGTGTTATCAGCACCACACTCTCCCGAGTGAGCCACGGGCTGGCCCGCTTTTTTCTTTTTAACTATGAATGTGAGGTAGGACTGAACATACAATGAATACTAGTACAGTTTGGTAGCACTGCCTTGAATCATGCTAAGGAACAGTCTTATTCATTGCTGCTTTTATACCATAAGTGCAAATGTCAACACAGTAACAAGACCTAATCATGTCTTTGTATTATGAAAATAGTTCTGACCTCACTTTGAGAACTTACCACTGCCTTATAAAGTTCAAATAACCAACACAGAAAAAAAATTTCCAAACTATGATGTATACTACCAATTCAAGATTATTACGAATTACTCACAAGAGATATAACCAATACTAAAACTTGAACCATTCCTAAACTTGCCAAATTCACTTATGAAAATGATCAAGCTATGCTTTTCACTTGAAAAATATAAATCTTTGGGCCGAGCCCGTGGCGTACTCGGGAGAGTGTGGCGCTGGGAGCGCAGCAGCGCTCCCGCCGTGGGTTCGGATCCTATATAGGGATGGCCGGTGCACTTGCTGACTGAGCGTGGTGCAGACCACACAGTGCCAAGGGTTGCAATCCCCTTACCAATCAGAAAAAAAGAAAAAAGAAAAATATAAATCTTAGAAGAAAATATAAAGTGTCATGGGATCTAAACAATAAAAAAATAATAAAACTACCTTGGCTGGTTAACCTGATTGTGATGAAACAATCATAAAAACACATAAATAAAGCAGGCCAGTGGTATGCTATGAACCCACTCACCTTTGCATACGTTTACATTACTCATGGAAAGAGACATAAGAAACATCACCAGTGACTGCCTATATGGATGAAAATTAGATGAATTAGTGTAAGAGTGAAAAGGAATTTAGCACATAACTTTTTAATTATATACCATGTGTACCTATTATCCCCAAAATAAATAAAATTTGTTTCACAGACAATTTTTAATGATTTGGTGCATTAAAAACCCAATTAAAAACAATGAAATTTCACCCTCTCACTCAACTTGGGAAACAGAAGCCAAAATTCAGTTTTGTTTTAAGAAACTATATGTTCCATTCCAGTATACCGTATAACTTCCGAAAATAATAAGGATGCCACTGCATTTCCATCTATAACCACATAGTATTAATTTACACATAACAAACATATAATTTCAGTTGCTAATTACAATTTGTAATGAAAATGCTAATAATATTAATTTGAACATCACATACTGTACACAAATAATAACAGTCAACTCTGTACCCATAAATACGTATTATTAAGACTAAATTTAAATAAATTTTTTAAAGGCAAATAAGCAGAAAGAATGTTCTAGTTAACCAAAAAGACAAAACCAAATGGAACAGACAAACCTTGATTAGATCCTGGTTTGAAAAAACCACCTATCAAAGATCCTTCGAATGTGAACCAGATATTAAATGTTAGGGAATTGCTGCTAATTCTTTTCGATGTAATATCACATGCTGAAGTATTTAGGCTACGTATCATGATGTCTGCATTTACTTTTTTTTTTTTCTAATTTTATCGATATACAATGTGGTTGATTATTGTAGCCCATTACTGAAATCTCCCTCATTCCTCCCTCTCCTCCCTCCCACCCAACAATGTCCTGTTAGCTTATCGTATCAACTTCAAGGAACTGTAGTTCCTATGTCTTCTTCCCGCCCCCCCCCACCGGTTTTTGTGTGTGTGTGTGTGTGAATTTATTTATTTTTAGCTCCCACCAATAAGTGAGAACA
>NW_007727780.1:221070-238591 GCF_000696425.1 Galeopterus variegatus
TTTAATGGCCTGTTCAGATTTTCTACGTCTTCATGGCTCAGTTTTGGGAGCTTGTGTGTGTCCAGAAATTTATCCATTTCCTCCAGATTTTCAAACTTGTTGGCATATAGCTGTTTATGGTAGTCTCGAATGATTCCTTGTATTTCAGATGAATCAGTTGTAATATCACCTTTTTCACTTCTAATTTTTGTTATTTGAATCTTCTCACTTCTGTTTTGTGTTAGGCATGCTAATGGTTTGTCAATTTTATTTATCTTTTCAAAAAACCAACTTTGTGATTCATTGATCTTTTGTATTGTTTTTTGGGTTTCAATTTCATTAAGTTCTGCTCTGATCTTAATGATTTCTTTCCATCTGCTAACTTTAGGTTTGGATTGTTCTTGTTTTTCTAGTTCGTTAAGATGAAGTGTTAGGTTGTTCTCTTGCCGTCTTTCCATTCTTCTGAGGTGAGCATTTAATGCAATAAATTTCCCCCTTAGTACTGCTTTTGCAGTATCCCACAGGTTTTGGTATGATGTATCATTATTTTCATTCATTTCAATAAATTTTTTTATTTCCTGCTTGATTTCTTCTCGGACCCATACGTCATTAAGTAGAATGCTATTTAATTTCCATGTGTTTGTATAGTTTCCAGAACTTCGTTTGTTATTGATTTCTAGTTTTAATCCATTGTGGTCTCAGAAAATACATGGGATAATTCCAATTTTTTTGAATTTGTTGAGACTTGGTTTGTGACCTAATATGCGACCTATCCTGGAGAATGATCCAGAAGAACGAATATTCTGAGGTTGTTGGATGGAATGTTGCATAGATACTGCCAAGTCCAATTGGTCGAGAGTATTGTTTAGACTTGTGTTTCTCTGCTGATTCTTTGCCTAGAAGATCTGTCCAATATTGACAGTGGGGTGTTCAGGTCTCCCGCTATTATGGTATGAGGGTCTATTTCCTTCTTTAGGTCTAATAGAGTTTGTTTTGTAAATCTGGCTGCTCCAACACTGAGTGCATACATATTTATGATTGTTATGTCTAATGGATGGATCAATCCTTTTATCATTATGTAGTGTCCCTCATTGTCTCTTTTTATGGTTTTTAGTTTAAAGTCTATTTTGTCAGATATAAGAATAGCTACTCCAGCTTGTTTTTCTTTTATGTTTGCATGGTTAATCTTTTTCCATCCTTTCACTCAGTCTATGTGAGTCGTCATGGGTGAGGTGGGTCTCTTGAAGGCAGCATATAGTTGGGTCCTCCTTTTTAATCCAGTCAGCCAGTCTGTGTCTTTTGATTGGGGAATTTAAGCCTTTTACATTACAAGTTGTTATTGAAAAATGTTGGTTTCGGGCCGGCCCGGTGGTGCACTCGGTAGAGTGCGGCGCTTGGGAGCGCGGCGGCGCTCCCGCTGAGGGTTCAGATCCCATATAGAGACCGGTCCACTCACTGGTTGAGCACGGTGCAGGCGCGACACCGAGGGTTGCAATCCCGTTACTGGTCATGCAAAAAGACAAAAAGGAAAAAAAAAAAAAAGAAAAGTGTTGATTTATTCCTACCATTTTATTGATTATTGTTGGTTGTCTTAGGTGTCTTTTGTTCCTTGCTTTCTGATTTACTGTTTGTTTTCTGTGTTTGTTGGTTTTCTCTTCATGAATGCCATTTTTATTATAGTAGTGGGTTTTGATTTTTCTTGGGTTTTTATGGCAGTAGTAGTTATTTTTCAGGAACCATATCCAGTACTCCCTTGAGAATTTCTTGTAAGGGTGGTCGTGTGGTGGTGAACTCCCACAGTTTTTGTTTGTCTGAGAGATATACTATTTGCTTTTTCATTTCGGAAGGACAGCCTTGCAGGGTAGAATATTCTTGGCTGGCAATCTCCGTCTTTTAGTATTTTGAACGTATCATCCCATTCCTTTCTGGCTTTTAGGGTTTGTGATGAACAGTCTGATGTTAGCCTGATTGGGGCTCCCTTATAGGTCATTTGATGCTTGTCTCTTGCAGCTTTTAAGATTCTCTCTTTGTCTTTGAGTTTTGCCAATTTGACTATAATATGTCTTGGAGAAGACCTTTTTGGATTGAATACGTTTGGGGATCTTTGAGCTTCCTGGATCTGAAGATCTGTGATTTTCCCTATACCTGGGAAGTTTTCTGTCACTATTTTGTTGAATATGTTTTCTTTTCTTTTCTTTTCTTTATTTATTTTTTTTTTTTTGTCCTTTTTGAGGCCGGCCGCATGGTGCTCAGCCAGTGAGCGCCCGGCCATCCCTATATAGGATCTGAACCCGCGGCAGGAGCACTACCGCGCTCCCAGCGCCACACTCTCCCGAGTGCGCCACGGGCTCGGCCCTTGAATATGTTTTCAATGCAATCTCCTTTTTCCTCCCCTTCTGGAATACCCATGACTCGGATATTTGAGCGCTTAAGGTTGTCTGATATCTCTCTCAGATTTTCTTCAATGCCTTTGATTCTTTTTTTTTTTTTTTTTTTTTTTTTTTTTGTCTGCTTGTGTTTTTTCAAACAGCCCATCTTCAAATTCAGAGGTTCTCTCTTCAACTAATTCCTTCCTGCTGGTTAAACTCTCCATTGTGTTTTTTACTTCACTGAATAACTTCTTCAGTTCAGCAAGTTCTGCTACATTTTTTTTCAAGACATTGATTTCCTTGTATATTTCCTCTTTCAAGTCCTGTATACTTTTCCTCGTTTCATCATGATGTCTAGCTGAGTTTTCTTGTATCTCAGTTTCCTTAGAATTATCACTCGAAATTCCTTGTCAGTCATTTCAAGGGCTTCTTGTGCTATAGGATCTAGAGCTTGAGAGTTATTATCCTTTGGTGGTGTAATTTCTTGATTTTTCGTATTTCTGGTATCTTTTTTTAAATTTTTATTCATTGTGGCAGGGGGTTCACAGTCCACAGGTTTGACACTATTGACTGACTAAGATGTTGCTGCGGTTACCAATTTGGTATGGCTACCTCAGTGACTGCTCAGTTGGCCACTAGTGCCTTGCATGTGTGGCTGCCTCGGGTCTTGGGCCTCTCTGGGGAGCCACCTCTCTGGTCAGCTTGGACTCTGCCGGGTTGGGGGATCACGGGGTGGTACCACAGGATGTGTGGTCTCTGCTGAGCTTTCACCTCCCGTGCTGGACTTCTCCCTGTTCCGTGTGCTCTGGCCCGGGCTGCTGGGATGCGCCGAGGCACCGCAGAGCGTGTAGTCTCTGCAGAGCTTCCCCTTCCCCTGCAGGATGTCTCCCTGTTCTGTGCGCACTAGGCTGGGCTTGGGATGGAGTCGGGTGGCGGCGGTGAAGCCTACCTGCTGCTGGATCGCGCGGCAGCAGCCACCCCCCCCACAGGGTGTATGGACTCTACGGAGCTCCTGTCTCCCTTGCTGGATGTCTCTGTGCTCCGTACACATTGGGCCCGGCTGCTGGATCACGTGGCAGCATTGTGGTCCCCGTGGAGTTCCCACCTCCCCTGCCGGATGTCTCTCTTCTCCGAGCGCACTAGGCCGGGCTGGGAATGGAGCCGGGTGCCTGCGGTGAAGCCTACCTGCTGGATCACGCAGTGGTGGCCCCACAGGGTTTGTAGTTTCTGTGGAGCCTCTGCGTCCCCTGCTGGACGTCTCCGCACTCTGTGCGCTCTGGGCTGGGCTGGGAATGGAGCCGGGTGGCAGCGGTGAAGCCTATCTGCCGGATCGTGTGACGGCAGCCCCGCAGGGCATGTGGTCTCCGCGGAGCTTCTGCCTCCCCTGCTGGACGTCTCCCCGTTCCATATGCACTTGATGTTATGTTTTTATAGTTTAATTCGGTTGATTTGTGGGAGAGAGTGACACTAGGGAACGTCTATTCTGCCATCTTGACCGGAAGTCTCAAACTGGGTCTGCATTTACTTTCAAATGGTTAAAAAAATATGTATGTATAGAGGGGGGGTGGGGGTGGTGAGTAGAGACATAGTGTTAAATTACACCCCCCCGAAATTCATATGTTGAAGCCCTAATCCCCAGTACCTCAACTGGAAATATGGTCATTGGCAGATGTAATAAGATAAGATGAAGACATACTGGAGTAAGGTGGGCTCCTAATCCAATATGATCAGTAAACAACAGAGTTATGTTGATACAAGGCCAGGGAACTATCGAAAACTAGGAGAAAGGCCTAGAACAGATTCTTTCCTAGCACCTTCAGACAAAACATGGTCCTGCTGACACCTTGATCTTGGACATCTATCCTCTAGCACTATGAGGCAATAAATGTCACTCAGTTTGTGGTATTTTGTCAAGGCAGCCCTAGCAAACTACTACAGAAAGCAAGCAAATACAGCAAAATTATAACATGTTGAATCTAGGAGGTAAGTATGTATATAGTGTTAACTGTACTATCCTTTCAACTTTTCTTCATGTCTAAAAATGTTAACACCTTAGGGTAATGTCTTAGAATCCTGTGAATATCCTGTTTTCCAGTGACCACTCATTTGACCGATATTTATTCTACTCAGCTGAGTAAAAGCTTTATTTATCAACATCCACAAAATAACCTGTTGGTATTTTGACTGGGGTCACATTGACTGTATAGAACAAGTTGGGAAGAACTGTCTTGACAACACTGAATCCTCCTAATCCACATATATAAAATATATCCTCATTTATTTAGATCTGCTTAGATTTCTTTCATGAGAGTTTTGGGTTTTCTTCATATAGATCTTGCACATATTTTGTTAGATTTATATCTAAGTATTTTTTCTTTTTCTGGTGCTAATGTACATAGTACTGTGTTTTTATTTCCATACTCCAATTGTCCATTGCGGTATGTAAAAAAGCAACTGACTTTTGTATATTTACATTGTACCCTGAAACCCTGCTATAATCACTGGTTCCAAGAGTGTTTTTCTTGATTCTTTGAGACTTTCTACATAGACCATCAATGTCATCTGCAAAGACAATTTTAGCTCTTCCTTCTCTAGTCTGTATACCTTTAATATCTGTTTCTTCCTTCTTATTGTGCTAGCTAGAATTTCCAAGACAATGTTGAAAAGGAGTGGTGAGAGAGGAGGTACAAACTTGCCTTGTTTCTGATCTTAGGAAAGCTTGTAGTTTCTCTCTATTAAGTATAATGCTAGCTGTGGTTTTTCTGTAGATGCTCTATGTTAACTTACGGAAATTCCCCTTTATTCCTAGTTTGCTGAGCATTTTTATCATGAACAGGTGTTAGATTTTGTCAAATGCTTTTCCTGCTTCTACTGATATATGACTTTTCTTTTTTAGCTTGTTAATGTGATAGATTATACTGAATGATGAACCAGCCTTGTATACCTGGAATAAATCCTAGTTGGTCACTGTGTATAATGCTTTTTATAAATTGGTGGATTTGATTTGCTAAAATTTTGCTGAGGATTTTTGCATCTGTATCCATGAGATGTTGCTCTGTAGTTTTATGCTCTTGTAATATCTTTGTCTAGTTTTGGTATTAGAGTAATGCTGGCCTTATAAAATGGGTTAAGAAGTATTTCCTCTGTTTCTATTTTCTGGAAGAAACTGTAGGGAACTGGTATAATTTTTTCCTTAAATGTTTGGTAGAATTCATCAGTGAACCCACCTGGGACTAGTGCTTTCTGTTTTAGAAGATTATTAATTATTGATTCAATTTCATTCTCTTTCAAACTTTCCCACCACTATGACTTTGCTTAAAATCTTCTGACATGCAAATATTTATAATATAACAGGAAAAAGGACTACAAAATATATATAAAATGCTACAGGGTTCTGGGTATAAACCCAAAGAACTGAAAGCAGGTATACAAACATCCTTATATATTCATGTTCACTGAAGCATTATTCACAATGGCTAAAAAGTGGAAACAACCCCAATGTCCACTGACAAGTGAATGGAAATGTGGTACATACATACAATGGAGTATTATTCAGTCTTAACAAGGAAAGAAATTTTGACACATGCTACAGCATGGATGAACCTGAAGACATTAAGTAAGATAAGCCAGCCACAAAAGGTTAAATATTGTATGATTCCTCTTTATGAGGTTCCTAGAGTAGCCAAATTCACAGGGACAAAAAGAAGAATGGTGATTGGCAGGGGCTGGGAGCTCACTTAACAAGCACAGAGTTTCAGTTTTGCAAGATGAAAGGAGTTCTGGAGATGGGCTGCACAACAAAGTAAATGTATGGTTAAAATGGTTAAGATGATAAATTTCATTATGCATGTTTTACCACAATTAAAAAAAAAAAAGACATGGAATCCTGCAGGCACTCAATAACTACTTGATGAACTTGTGGCTTTAAGAAATGCATATTTGGGCCGGCCCCGTGGCTCACTTGGGAGAGTGCAACACTGGTAGCGCCAAGGCCGCAGGTTCAGATCCTACATAGGGATGGCCAGTGCGCTCACTGGCTGAGCATGGTGCAGATGACACTGAACCGAGGGTTGTGATCCCCTTACCGGCCAAAAAAAAAAAAAGAAATGCATACTGAAGGATATTTTTTAAAAACGCTATGGGAGAGAATGCTATGAAAAGAAGCAAGAAGTCATGGGCAGGGGAGCACAGACATAAAACAGCAAAGTTTCAGATGAACTAATACGTGCAATGATAAAAGAAGGGATACACAGGCGGAGAAGGGGAAGAGGGACAGAGGAAGCAGCAAGCAGAAATAAAAGGGAAATACTGAGTTTTTTAAAAGTGGGTCACAGTTGGGTGGGAGCGGGGAGAGGGAGGAGGGAGGGAGGTTTTGGTAATGGGCCACAATAATCAACCACATTGTATATCGACAAAATAAAATTCAAAAAAAAAAAAAAAAAAAAGTGGGTCACGGACAAAGAGCCCAGATTCACCACACAGGCCAGACACCAATAAAATAAATAAACAAAGTGGTTCATGGGTAGAGTAGGGAGAAAAGCAAGCAGCTGAGGAAGAAGCTGGAAACCTAAGTTCATAGGTTGGAGCCAGACCCTGAAATGCCTGTTATGGCAACCCTGACATGTTAAAGAATTCAATTTAATCAATAAAACAGGGAACCTTAACTGCAATCTAGGAATACATGGATGGCAAAAGGAGTTCAATGACATCCCCTACTCCAAGTTGCATGTAGAATTCTAGTATGAATATTTATACTTTTTCTGGGAAGGAAGTTATACAGCTCTCATCAGATTCCCATGGGGTACAAAAAGTATAGAAATCACTGTTGCAGGCAATGGTGAGTCTTCTTCCCAGGCATATGGAATGACACATTTTGAACTTTAAGAAGATAAATTATCCTATGTAATGTAAAGGTGGGATAAGAGGCAAGAAAACAATTCAATGATTTATAAAGTTTCATTAAAAATTTAGTAAAATGTTTTGGTGAAAAATTTGCCCATCTTCTATCTCAATTTACAGATTTACAGGTAGACTATTTATAGATTATTTACAATAACCTAGGTAGAAGATTGGCAAATTTTTTTTTTTTAAACAAATCTTTATAAATTTTGCCATGTTGTAACACCACGATCCAGGTTCAGATCCCCATGCCGGACAGCCACCAAAAAAAAAAAGTTGGCAGATGTAATAAATTAACATGAAGTCATACTGGAGTAAGGTGGGCTCCTAATCCAATATGACTGGTACAGAATAGAGTTACGCTGACACAGTCAAGGAATTACTAGAAACTAGGAGAAAGGCCTGGAAAAGATCCTTCCCTAGCACCTTCAGAGAAAACATGTTCATGAAAACATGTTCAGAGAAGCGTTTTTTTTCTTTTTTATGGCAGCTGGCCAGTATGGGGATCTGAACCCTGGACCTTGGCATTATCAGCACCATGCTCTAACCAACTGAGCTAACTAGCCAAACCCCCGAAAAAAAATCTTTGTAAATTTTTCATTATATGCTGAAATTCTGACCTACACCAAAGAGGACTCTAACTGACTTCCTCTCAAGTTCTTCACCACATAATATATGCAACAAAGTTCATACTATTTTACTACATAAAAATGTCTAAAATTAAAATTAGCAAAAATGGACAAATTAGTGATTTTAAATTCTCTTCGTCATCCATGGTGAAGAATGACTCCCGACCACTTACTGAGAAGCAACATCATTCAAAAAAGCAAAAAATATGATAGCACAAGCGTTAATGAGGTGCGAGAAAAACAACCATATTCCACATTGATAATGCATACGTCTTTGACCAACGAATTCCATTTCCACAAATTTAGCCCTACAAACATGCTCACACAACGTGTATAAACACATCTGAATAAAGTTATTCAATGCAATACTGTTTGTAATAGCAGAGAACCAGTTAAAGTATATCATGAAATACCAATACAATGTATATTATGCAACCATTCTGAAGGAGGTATATGTCTGCAGAGAAAAGGCTAAAAATAAATAAACAAACAAGGTACAGTTAACTCTGAACAACACACATTTCAACTGTGCAGATCCACTTACACATGGATTTTTAATAAATACTGTATAGTACTGTAAATGTATTTTCTCTTCCTTATGATTTTCTTAACATTTTCTTCTCTCTAGCTTACTTTATTCTAAGAACACAGTATGTAATACATGCAACATACAAAATATGTCTTAACTGACTTTACATGTGGATTTGACTGGAAAAAAAAAAGTTATACGAGGTGTTAAGATGTCAGATACCTTAACCCCCATGTTGTTGAAAGGTCGACCGTAGTTCTATTTAGGATCGCCAAGATACACTGTGAAGTGGGGAAAAGCAAAGTACAAAACACCACACAGAATAGTACTGTGACGCTGCCCAGTTAGCTCTCTTGGGAGAGCATGGTGCTGATAACACCAAGGGTTCGGATCCATGTATCCACCAACGATCGAAAAACAAACAAACAAACAAACAAAAACTACTGTGTATGTGAAAAATGTGAACAGCAACAAAAAAGGGACATATACACATCGGTAGTAAATACATTTGCTGTATTTAGACCAAAATATGTCTGGAAGAATTCACAACAAACTGATAACAATGGTAGCATTTGAATAAATAAGAGAGGATTGGAGGATAGCCTCAGGAAGGAGATAGATGACTTTACATCCTCTTACACCTCTTACTTTTTTAACATATGTGTACAGTGCCTATAAATAAATGAATGAATAAATACATAAGAAAATTTGTAAAAATTAATGCTACTATCTATGTGTTATGGATATGTTCAGACACAGAACTGGAAATGTGTACTCCAGGCACAAAACTAATGTAAAAAATATAGTTGAAAATGAGCACTGTGGGTAGAAAATGAGAGGAAAAAACTCCCTAACAATATCAACTACAATGCGAGTACCTGATACATATGAAGGAGACAATGGAAACCATGGACTACACACTGGGTATATATACATTTACATACACATACACACACATACACACTCTCTCTCACTCCCCTCCGCCCCCCAAGAAAAAAACTGCCAAATCCCATGATTTTTGGTTTTTTTTTTTCTTGGCCCTGGCAAGTGCAGGATCCGAACCCTTGACCTTGTAGTTATTAGCACCATGTTCTCCAAGTGACTTACCAGGCCAGTCTCAAATCCCATGACTACCTGGCAGAATTAAAGGCTGAAAATCATTAGGTTACTAAAATGAAAGTACAACAAAGCCGAAGTTGATAATCAATTTTGAACAAAAGCAACTCCATGACCACAAACTAATTAATGTACCCAACTGGTTCCTGATGAAAGACTTTCCTAGATATATAACAGATAATTTTAGCTCCTCCCAAAGACAATGAATCAAAAAGCCTTTCCAAGTTATATTATAAAATGTACTGGGTTTGTTTTTTCGTTTTTGTTTTGTTTTGTTTGTAAAGGTGGAAAAGAGAACATTAAACTGGTAATCAGGTGACCTGGACTCTGGAATTAATTGTTCGACTATGAACAAATTCCATCTCTTCAGACCTATTTACTTGTACTCAAATTAAAGGGTCTAGACTTGATCAAGGTAAAACAATTCTGTAATTTTGAGATTATACAGGAAGCAGATAAGAATTTTCTAAAATTTCTTTCAGCCTGTTTTTAAACTTGGCTTAACCACTTAAAAGGTAGGTTTAACACTTAACGTTTAACAGAATACAAAAAGACAATCATTCCCAAAGGGACAATCCTAAAGAGTAGGCTGGTCCTGAATATTTCAAATTCGTCAACAGCAAGATGAAATGTCAAGCTTTTGAGAGCCCTTTGATTTTGGAATGCTTCTTAGTTTCTAGATCTAATATTCACATTGGTCTAAATGCCTAATTAATTAATCCTTCAGTAAGTATATTTGGTATTTATGGTAACTTTTGATTACTTTATGATACCTTCTTAACAGCTTAAGGTTTCCCTCCAAACAAGTCAGTCTGAATTTCAAAAGAACAGTGGATATTAAGCATACAATGAACTAAAAGTTAACCAAATATCTAAAAATGAAGTAAAAATATCGTGCACCAATGAAATACGTCCTTCATTATTCACTTGAAACTCCCTTTACAAAACAATTAAAGTTCAGTATAGTTATTCCAAATTGCTTTTACTAGAGCCAAAACAAAGCTTAGCTTTCTAATCACAAAGTCAAACTCATATTCATATTTCTACCCACAGACAACGATCCACATTCTTGGTTGAGAAAAATCAACTGCCTTACCAATTGCTAATTGCACTAAATACAGCAAATACATTGGTAACCCTGGGTTAGGCAAAACTGCCTTAGATATGACCCCAGACTTCTGGTCAAGATGGTCGAATAGATGGTCACCAGCATCACTCTATCCCACCAATCAACCACTTTACAACTATAAAAAAGCAACAATAGCCAAGCTGGGGCCACTAGGACTCAAGGGAAGAGAAGAGACATACAGAGTCCATGAAGGTGGGAGAAGCCATGATGAGAGAAAGAAAAAACTGCTCTGACCATTTCAAGCCCCAGCCGTGGACCTGCTGAGTGCACAGAGCAGGAGCCTGCAAAAGCCACAGCTCTGCCCTTTGGATGAAGTTGCTTGGAGGCAGCAGGGAAGAACAGGGCCTTGGTGGCCCCCAGACCAGCAAGACCTCTAATAGGGTTCCCGTGGACCCATACAGTAGCGAGGAGCCACAACAACTGAAAAAAAGGAGCCTCTCGAGGCCAGTGAGTCATCACAAGGGATCACTGCATGGCCCGTCCCATGGGAAGTGTTTGCAGCACGGATGGTGGAGGAAACGGGCCCACTGGGAGAACACTGGGGCAGAGCAAGGACAGTTGATCTGCACCCCAACCAGCGAAGGACCACTCAGAGGAGACTGGTCAGAAATATAGAATTTCATGGGGTGCAGTTTGATGAAAAGACTCAGGCCCAGACCAGAGTATCTTCACAAACCAGATGCACTGGATCTCTCAAGAGCCAGAAGTACCTACGAAGTCAACCATTAAAACCTGAGCTGCACAAAAGTCTTCTCTAGGGAACCAGCACCAAAGCAGCAATTTAGCTCAACCACACAGCTCAAGTACTGGTCCTCACAGGAAGTTCCCCCATTTTAGAGGTAAGCAAGGGACAACAAATTAGTTCCAGCGCACAGTTTAAATAGTGGTAACAGCAAATAATCCAATGAAGAACTGAAAGAAAAAAAAACAAAGTATCCATAACCAGAAACAAAGTTTTATATTAACTAGTAAAGGTCTCATTTCACCAAAGAACACCTATAACACCTAGAAGGACCAGAAGTCCCCTGGGATACCAAGCCAGAAAGGAGTGAAGGCCGGGGTCCCCAGCAATGCCACTGACACCTGCAACCAATCCCAAGGGTGGGGGGACACAAGGGCCTCAGCCACACTCCACCAACATGAGCAGCCAGCCCAGCGGCAACCACCGAGCTGCCACAGGAAGCGCTCTGGACTCTCCCAGCCAGGGCAATGGGGGGCCAAGGGCCTTGGCCAACACCCACCCCCCGCCATGTGCAGCCAGCCTAGTGACGACTACTGAGCCACCGCAGGAAGCAGCCCAGACCTCCCAAGCCGGGGCAGTGCCCCCCCCCCCCCTATTAAGGCAGAAGAGCAGATGTTTATTGCCACATTTTTGCTGAGGTCTGGGTGCAGTACCTTCTAGTCCAAGAAGGGCTGGCAGCCACAGAGAAAAAGGTTTTCCTTCCTCTCCAGGACTCCTCTCTGCAATCAGTGGCTGCAGCCCTGGCGGAGCCAACGCCACGTGCACAACAGTCCGCAGGCAACAGTTGTCGTGGCTGGTGAGACTCGCGAAAGAGCAAATCTGAGTAGACAGTGCACTTGCATGAAGTATCCTGAGTGCCACAGTTGATGACTGAGACCCACTGACTTAAATTACATTTCAGAGTCAGCTAGTTTTATTTGACCCTGGCAAAACATGATTTTGCTCTAGAGACAGCACTGAGGCCAGAGATTAACTCTCCCTAGCGGACGTCGAAGTCAGCTCGCAGAGGGACTGTGAGTCAGTTGCCACGACAGTGGACATGTTTATCCAACGTTCTGCATTATTTTTCATTGCCATTATATATTATTTGATCTCCTCAAGCCCCCCAAATAGATTTAACTTTAAAAGTAATTCAGTTCTCAAATATACTCAAAATAATAGAACAATCACTGTTTTCAGATAGTATGCTAACTGCAGTTCACTGAAATGATCAATATTTGAGCCACATGCAGATTAACAGGGCGCCTGCAGACGTCGTGAGCATGTCCGCAATAACTGAGAAGCAGGACTCTCCCCAGAGAGGAAGAGGCAACACTGGACTAATCAGTCATCTTTGTTTTCTTTCCCCACGACTAGCCCCGTTCTTGTGGTGACAGTGAGAAGCCCGTTTGTAATGCAAGGACAAGCAGACAGACGGGCATTGCAAATGGGACGTAAATAGGATGTTTGGTTTGTTCTCATCGTTTCCAGATTTCTTTCCCACAAGGTGTGTGGCTGAGATGAGTGACTTAATGATGCCATTTACAATTTTAGAGCAAAAAGAAAGACTTCCAGATATAAAACAGGCGTTGCCGCATGGTCTGCGGGCCAGGCGCAGAGACAATTTCCCCACGTGCTGGCACATGCCGGTGCAGTCATTGCTACTCTCTGATGAGGTGTGCACTCGTCTGTGAATCACGTAGGATTCCATCTGGTTGTTCATCTACACTCATTGTGCTGAACAGTTTGGGGATTCCCTTAAACTACCAGCAAGGAGTTAAAACTGGGCACCCGGGGGGGCACTTTACAGAAAGACACCAACCAGTAGGAATGGTCTGGTCATTCCTGAAGGGAAGCATTAACTTGATGCAAAAGACGAATTAAAAAATTGAGATAACGGGCCGGCCCGGTGGCACAATGGATAGTGCGCTGCTTGGGAAGCGCGGTGGCGCTCCCGCCCGAGGGTTCGGATCCCACATACAGACCGGTTCCTGCTCACTGGCTGAGCGAGGCGCGGGAGCAGTGCCGAGGGTTGCGGTCCCGTTGCCGGTCCCCGGCCCGGTACGGGGGCAACACTGAGGGTTGCAATCCGTTGCCGGACACGGAAAAAGACAAAAAAAGACAAAAAAAAAAAAAAAGAATATAAATCATGAGAAGAAACAAGCAAATCGTCAACTTTAAATAGCTGCAGTACTGAGAGAAATTAATAGCCTTACTTAATGATTTTTTCAGTCTCACATCTGCATTTCTTAGGCTGAGGAGCTGTATCTGAATAGTAGCAAAAGAACATTGATCAGAAGTTGTTGCACATGAGTGTTTCACCACAAATTTTTTTATAAACAAATTTTTGTACGAGCCAAGCGCCAAAAAAACAAACAATAAAACAATTTTTTTTTTCCTTTTTTTTTGTCTTTTTTCGTGACCGGCAACGGATCGCAACCCTCAGTGCTGCACCCACACCTCGCTCAGCCAGTGAGCGGCCGGTCTGTATGTGGGATCCGAACCCTCGGCGGGAGCACCGCCACACTTCCCAAGCGGCGCACTGTAGCAGTGCGCCACCAGGCCGGCCCTAAAACAATTTTTTTTAAAGATTGTTGATTGATAACAATCCCTGTACTGGCCAGCCACCAAAAAATAAAAAATAGAAATAAAAAAAAAAGATTGTTGCATTGAAGTTTGGAAAAAAAAGTTCTATAAATAGTAGAGTGACTTTTGTCTAAGTTTGCCAAGGGGAACCCTTGTTTATTCTTGTTGTTTTGGCACAATAGTTCTCCCTCTCATTATCAAATACGTTCCATTTGAATCATAATAGGAACTGAGTGAACATAACATGGTATATCTACACAATGGAGTACGTAAGCTAAAGCTACTTTATCGAAAAAAAAAAAAGGAAGTTCTGAACTGATCATATGGAATCATTCATATGAAATAATTTCTTGGATATATCAGCTGAAAAAAACATGGGTCACACACACACAAATGGGACATCAAATTTAACTTGCACATGAAAGGATACAATCATCACAGTGAAAAGGCAACCTACAGAATGGGAGAAAATATTTGCAAATCATATATCTGATAAAGGATTAACATTTAGAACATACAAAGAACTCCTACAACTCAACAAAAAAATCAAATAACCCAATTAAAAAATAGGCAAAGGTCTTGAACAGACCTTTCTACAAAAATGATATACAAACGACCAACAAGTATATGAAAAGATACTCAACATCACTAATTATCAGAGAAATGCAAAACAAAACCACAATGAGCTATCACCTCACAACCACTAGAATGAATATTAACAAAAACCAAAATAACAAGTGTTGGGCCGAGCCCGTGGCACACCCGGGAGAGTGCGGCGCTGGGAGCTCAGCAGCGCTCCCACCGCGGGTTCGGATCCTATATAGGGATGACCGGTGCGCTCACAACACTCGCTGGCTGAGCACGGTGTGGCCGGTCTCAAAAAGAACAAAAAAAATAAAAATAAAAATAAAAATAAATAACAAGTGTTGGCAAGGATATGGAGAAATAGTGCGCTCACAACACTCGCTGGCTGAGCACGGTGTGGCCGGTCTCAAAAAGGACAAAAAAAATAAAAATAAAAATAAAAATAAATAACAAGTGTTGGCAAGGATATGGAGAAATTGGAACCCTTGGGTCCTGTTGGTGGGACTGTAAAATGCTGCAACCACTATGGAAAACAGTATGGAGCTTCCTCAAAAAATTAAAAATAGCATTACCAGATGATCCAGCAAACCCACTTCTGGGTATATATCCAAAAGAAGTGAAAGCAGAGTCTCGAAGATATTTGCACACCTGTATCCAGAGCAACACAATGCACAACAGTCAAGAGATGGAAGCAACCCAAATGTCCATCCATGGATGAACAAATAAACAAAATGTGGTATATACAAATGATAGAATATTATTGAGCCATAAAAAGGAAAAAAGTCTTCTCACATGCAACAACACGGATGAACTTTGAGGACATTATGCTAAGTGAAATAAGCCAGTTACAAAAAAACACATACTCATATAATTCCAAATATATGAAATATGTAAAGTAGTCAAATTCAGAGACAGACTTTAGAAGTGCGGCTGCCTGCAGCAGATGCCATTGGAGGCATGAGAGAATTGCAAAGTTAGTATTTAATAGGTACAGAATTTCAGTTTCACAAGATGAAAAAGTAGGGGGCTGGCTGGTTAGCTCACTTGGGAGTGTGGTTCTCATAACATCAAGGGGTTCAGATTCCTATACCAGCCAGCCACCCAAAACAAAATATGAAAAAGTTCTAGAAGCACTGGCCCATGGCTCACTCGGGAGAGTGCAGTGCTGGTAACACCAAAGCCATGAGTTCGGATCCTATATAGGGATGGCTGGTTCACTCACTGGCTGAGTGTGGTGCTGACAACACCAAGCCAAGGGTTAAGATCCCTCTACTGGTCATCTTAAAAAAAAAAAAAGTTCTAGAGCTCTTCTGTATAACAATGTGTTAACTATAACACTTCCAAACTGTACACTTAAAAATGGTTAAGATAGAGGGGCCAGCCCGTGGCTCACTCAGGAGAGTGCAGTGCTGATAACACCAAGGCCCCGGGTTCGGATCCCATATAGGGAGGGCCAGTTAGCTCATTGGGTGAGCGTGGTGCTGACAACACCAAGTCAAGGGTTAAGATCCCCTTACCGGTCATCTTTTAAAAAAAAAAAAATGGTTAAGATAGTAAATTCTGTTATGGGTGCATTTTTTTTTTAACCACGATTTTAAAAACTCAAGGGTCACAAGCATATACAGTATGCCAACTTTTTTCTGAGAAAGTGAAAATAAGAATATATGCACACATATTGAGTTAGGGAGAATGGAAGTGGAGAGCTTGGAGATAGAAGCAAGACTTATGTACTCTTTCAATATAGTATTAAATTTTAAACCATGTAAATATTTAACATATTAAGACAATTAAATCAAGAAGAAGAAAGTGGGGCCCATTAGCGCAGTTGGTTAGAGCACAGCCTTATAACACCAAGGTCAAGGGTTTGGATCCCTGTACCAACCAGCCACCCCCCATCCCCGCCCCCCAAAAAAAGAAAAAAAGGCAAACCCTAATAATGAACACAAACAAAAATAGTCAAACTTGATAATCAAAATAATCAATTTGATCAAATAAACATTATTTCAAGTAATTTTTGAACTTAGTTCTCTGAGCAATAAATTCTGAGGGAAAAAAAGTACAGAAAAGAAATCAACTGCACTCTCAAGGTTACTGTTAGTAAAATCCTGGTACTGTAAACCTGAATCTACTTTCTGTGTAAGGAAATCCCAATAATGTTAATTTTGATTTAGAATTTAAAATACACTACCAATATAAACTGAAAATGTTTAAAAACATCTTTTCTAGCTTTGTCCACTGGTAAAAGCATAGAAGCAAAGACACCAACAGCAATGCACATACCACCTAGCACCCAAATTCTGGTTTATAAATATCATTTTCTATCAAAATAAACAGGTATCCTTGGAGAAAAGGGAAAATACAAAGAGCAAGAAAGGAAAATACAAGAAGGACCTGGGTTATTTTTTTACCAAAAAGCAAGGAAGTCCTCAAAGACTGATTTTAGTCAAAAAAGGACATGAGATCCAGCTTGAAGAGGAGCTGAAATTTGAGAGAACATAAGCATCAAAAGCAATAATGACGGGCCGGCCCAGTGGCGCACTGCTACAGTGTGCCGCTTGGGAGTGCGGCGGCGCTCCCGCCGAGGGTTCAGATCCCACATACAGACCAGCCGCTCACTGGCTGAGCAAGATGCGGGCGCGACACCGAGGGTTGCGATCCCGTTGTCGGTCCCGGTACGGTACGGGCGCGGCACTGAGGGTTGCGATCCGTTGCCGGTCACAAAAAAGACAAAAAGGAGGAAAAAAAAAAAAAAAGCAATAATGACTGGACTGGCCAGTTAGCTCAGCTGATTAGAGTGTGGTTCTGACCAAACCAAGGTCCAGGGATTGATTTCTCTACCGGCCAGGTGCAAAAAAAAATAACAGTAATGACTATAACTAATATACTAAAAATAAATAAAAATTTATTGAGAACATAGTAATATTTTAAAAAACGAGAAAAAACAAAATGAGTGGTCTACACTCTTACATTTTTCAACTG
>NW_007727780.1:239590-273059 GCF_000696425.1 Galeopterus variegatus
AGCAAGAAAGGAAAATACAAGAAGGACCTGGGTTATTTTTTTTACCAAAAAGCAAGGAAGTCCTCAAAGACTGATTTTAGTCAAAAAAGGACATGAGATCCAGCTTGAAGAGGAGCTGAAATTTGAGAGAACATAAGCATCAAAAGCAATAATGACGGGCCGGCCCAGTGGCGCACTGCTACAGTGTGCCGCTTGGGAGTGCGGCGGCGCTCCCGCCGAGGGTTCGGATCCCACATACAGACCAGCCGCTCACTGGCTGAGCGAGGTGTGGGAGCAACACCGAGGGTTGCGATCCCGTTGCCGGTCCCGGTCTGGTACGGGCGCGACACTGAGGGTTGCGATCCGTTGCCAGACACGAAAAAAGACAAAAAGGAAAAAAAAAAATGCTAAAGAGATATGACAATTAAATACAACATTTGATTCTAGATTATATACTGAATTGCAGGGAGAAAAATTCTATAAAGGATGTTATAGGGACAACTGGAGAAATCTGAATATGAACTGTATATTAGATACCATATCAATGTTAAGTGTCCAGAATTTGTTAATATTGTGGGTATGTAAGAGTATGAACCTGTTCGCATGGAGAAAGGTGCATGATGTCTGAATGACTCAAAGATTCAGAAAAAAGGATATGGGGGATTGGATGAAAGGGAAGAAAAGAGGGAAAAACCAAATGTGACAAAATATTAACAACTGGTGAATCATGATGAAAAGTATACAGGAGTTCTTTGTACTTTCTTCCAACTCTTCTGTAAGTTGTATTTATTTCAAAGTTTGAAAGTTTAAAACATGAAAGGTTAAAAAAAAAAAAAGCAGCTCTTTTTCTGTTAAAAAAAAAAAAAAGCAGCTCTTTTTCTGTTAAAAAAAAAAAAAAAAAACCAGCTAATAAATGTAAACAAATAACAATTAGAAAACCCCCAATGAAACAAACAACTCAGCCAACAATCATCAGGTGAAAAAGTTTTTGAGAAACAAGGTACTCACACAATTGCAAAGTTATCATCCCACAGATCAAGTATAATGGCAAAGGAGAAAATGTACCTTTCCAATGAAGACATCCAGTGGACACCACACTAACCAAGAAAACTTAGCAATGTAAATAGGGCAAACTAACATTTGGCAGTCTCTAACATTAAAGGATCAATTACTAGGAGAAGGAAAACCAAACATTCTGTCCTCCCTGATGTAATGCACTACAAATCATGTATCTTCACCTATGAAGTATTTTTGCCAAAATATTTGATCCAAATTTAATCAGGCCTATCTAGATCTAAGTTCCAGTTTATAGAAAATAAAAGGCACAGAGAAATAAGTTAATAACATTTCAAGCATACAGTCAGAAAATTCCAAAATGTAAAACATTCTTTAAAAGCATAAGCTACAAGGCCGGCCCGTGGCTCACTCGGTAGAGTGCGGTGCTGATAGCACCAAGGCCGCGGGTTCGGATCCTATATAGGGTTGGCTGGTTTGCTAACTGGCTGAGCGTGGTGCTGACAACACCAAGCCAAGGGTTGAGATCCCCTTACTGGTCATCTTTTTAAAAAAAAAAAAAAAACATAAGCTACAGATTTAATGCTAATTGCCTTAGTATGATAATAGTATGATTTCTGTATGGTTTTAGCTGGAACCTGGTTTGAAATAATGATGTATAAAAGTGTAGGAAAAAATGGCATTATAGATTGAGCATCCCTAACCCGAAAACCGAAAATGCTCCAAACTCCAAAACTTTTTGAGCACCTATGTAGCGCTCAAGGAAATGCTCACTGCAGCATTTCCAATTTGGGATTTTCAGACTAGGGATGTTCAAGTGGTACATATTCTGCAAACATTCAAAAATCAAAAAAAAATCCCAAATCTGAAACATTTCTGGTCCAAAGCACTTCAGATAAGGGATGCACAACCTATATTTCAAGAGATGCTTCCTGAGGTATTACGGGAAAAAAACAGCATATCTGCAATTTAATTTCAAATGGGGGGGATGTAAGAGAGAGTTTAAAGCAAAATGGCTAAATGACGGGCCGGCCCGGTGGCGCACTCGGTAGAGTGCGGCGCTTGGGAGCGCGGCAGCGCGCCCGCCGAGGGCTCAGATCCCATATAGAGACCGGTCCGCTCACTGGTTGAGCGTGGTGCAGGCGCGACACCGAGGGTTGCGATCCCTTTGCCGGTCACGGTACGGGTGCGACACCGAGGGTTGCGATCCCGTTAACGGTCACGAAAAAAGACAAAAAGGAAAAAAAAAATGGCTAAATGTTAGTACAGTTAAATCCAAAAAGAAGATTCATTGTAAGATTCTTTCAGCTTTTCTGCTTGCTTGAAACTTCTCATAACATACAAAGTTGGAAAAAACTTACCAGAACATGCCACATACCAAAAAAGGAAAATTGCTCCTTAAAAGTATCCTACAAAGTAGGACAGCAAATAGAGCAGAGAAGAGGTGCCTATAGCCACAAACACAGCCTAAAGCACAGTTCTGCATTTATCATCCCAATCAAGGACCTGATCAAAATGGTAAGGTATAGTGCCAGGTACTATGTACAAAGTAAGAGAAGGAAGTTAGACCCTAAATTAACTAGAGAGACAAGTTATAAATAAATGAAAATTCACTAAAGACTCATTAATGGGATGAGACTTAGCTGGACTTTGAGGAATAACCAGAACATGAATAGTCATACACAAAGAAGACAATCCAGGCAAAGAGGTCATAAGCAAAGGCCAAAGAACAGAAATAAACCAGATCTGTGTGAATATGGATCCCAGTGAGTCCTTTGTAGAAAACTCATTCATTACACAATTTTTATAATGCCTAGGTTTTGGAAAGACAAAAATATAAGGCATTACAGTATTTGTCCTCAAAGAACTCACAAAGTAGTAGAAGAGAGTCAAAATACATCAGTTAGGGATATACACAAAATGCTTTTATAACACAGAGAAAGGAGTAATTAATTTACCAGAGGTATGAGACTATAAAGTTTTCAAAGATAACTGTGTTAATGTTTAAAAATTGAAAACGAGGGCCGACCCCGTGGCTCACTCGGGAGAGTGCGGCACTGGGAGCGCAGTGGCGCTCCTGCCGCGGGTTCAGATCCTATATAGGGATGGCCGGTGCGCTCACTGGCTGAGCGCGGTGCTGAGGACACCAAGCCAAGGGTTACGATTCCCTTACCGGTCACAAACAAACAAAAAATAAAATAAAAATAAAAATTGAAAATGATCTCAGCAGGGCCGGCCCCATGGCGCAGTCGGGAGAGTGCGGCGCTGGGAGCACAGCGGCGCTCCCGCCGCAGGTTCGGATCCTATATAGAAATGACCAGTCTGCTCATTGGCTGAGGTGCAGCTGGTCACAAAAAAAAAGAAAGAAAATGATCTCAACAATTAATTTCCAGTCACAGAAAGAGAAAAATGTCAAAATTTACTGAATGCCAACTGTATATTAGGAACTTTCACCTTTGAGGTAAGTATTGGGGGGGGGGGCAGCTGGACAGTACAAGGATCTGAACCCTTGACCTTGGTGTTACAAGGCCATGCTCTAATCAATTGATGAGGTAAGTATTATAATTAACATTTTTATATATAAGGAAACTGAAGCTCAGAGAATTTAACAGACCAAATATAAAAAAGCTACTTAGTGGTGAGCTAGGCATTCAAATGTAGCTACATCTGCTGCTGCAACCCACGCATACCTTTTCCAATATTACCTAGCTCTGGAGATTTAGAAGCGCTCATATATAAATACAAAGTACAAAACACTTTATGAAGTCAATCATTCTACCAAAAAATTACTAAAATGTTTAAGGGCCAGAAAGGAGAGTAATGTGGGTCAGATTTTCCAAAATACTGAAGAGCTTCTGTGTCTAGGACTAAAGATTTGCAATAGGGAGAGAAATGTTACTAACTGTAGTGGACTGAATTATGTCCCCCCAAAACTCCCTGAAGCTTGAATTGTGTCCCCCAAGTTTTATGTATTAGAAACTCAACCCACACTGTGACTGTTAAGAGGGTGGGAAATCCTATTATGGTAATTGTAAGGTGGGGCCTTGAAGAAATGATTGGGTTGTAGTGAATGAATTAAAAATGGTGGTCAGGGGCGTGGTTCTAAGGGCTTTAAAAGAAGAGGAGAGTCTGTCTGCTCTCTCTGCTTCCACCATCTTGCAATGTGAGACCCCTGAGTCACTGCTGCCACCACCAGCTGGACTTTGGACTTCCCAGCCTCAGAAACTGTAAGCGATAAGCTAAATGTTTTTCTTTATAAATCACCCAGTTTCAGGTATTCTGTTATAGCAACACAAAATGGACTAATACACCAACGAATAACTGTATTCAAGTAGAAAAGTTGTGAACTTAAATCACTGCTAAAGACAAAAGACAAACACTTTTATGTATTAAAACTACGGTCAGGCAACTTACTTGTCACATAACATATTACAGCAGCAAAGAAACTTTCACCATTCTAACAAAACACAATTAACATCTTACCAGCAAGTTTCAACACACATGAAATTCTTGGAATAAGGTTCTGTAGAAAACCAGGACAATCTGAAATTCATGCTTAAAAAACTTATTTTATGACATTTAATAAACAAACTTTCATAGTAAAGATTTCTAATCTGCAGGCTCCAACTAATTACTACTTTATCTAAAGACACTTGTAAAATTCCAAATTACATAAACATATTCATAAGCGAAAAACTTCCTTTGATTAATATCTTTGTCACAGTTATAAAGCTTTACAGTAATCTTACTATTCTTATTCTGAAATATAAAACAACTTCAGCAATACTCAAGTGACATTTTTCCCCCAAAGCAATGCGAAAAGTATGTGGACTTATTACTTAGCAAAGAGAGCTCTGAATAAGCACCTTGAGTAGTTAGTAAAAATATAATTAAAGGTTATAAGTAAAAATTAAATATATTTACTAGGTCAAATAAAACTATGATGGCAAAATCTGTCTGTTTTAGTATTTTTCACCGACCAAAGAATGCAAGTTAAGCCACCAGCTAAATAACGACTTATTTTTCCCCTCAACCATTGTGATGAAAGCCAACTATATATCAAAATTCTTCCCTCGAGTTACAGGAAAGATATTATAAAAATTTTCGTTAAGTTTCAAAAAAAAAAAAAAAAAAACAGGCTAAATATAAAACTTTAAGTCTCAGCACAAACTCTCATCTATACAGTATTTTTACCTTCTTCTGGACAAGACCAATTGAAAAGTATAAAAGTATATTGCAGTAATAGAAGTTGGATGTCAAATGCAAATAAGATTAGGAAAGGAAAAATGCCACCAGGGGAACAATTAACATGTTTTCTTTAACTAACAGTCACTAAACTTTTGTTTGAATTAAACAGATCTACAACACTGCACCACGTTCACAGGCAAAAAATACTGCCTGCATTAGCTCTCCAGAGTGTACATAAAAGTCAGCTGTGTTCTCCCAAGATGTGTTCTTTCAGCACAGGCTTTTTGTTCATACTCTAACGTCTTCCAATGTTCCTGAACAGTTGTTATCTGTGTAGAAACTACTTTAAAACATTCTTGACAGGCTTTCTACAGTAACCCGTACTTTTTTAGTTTGATTTAATTAAGCAGATCCAATTACGGAATTCTCTAACAACCCGCCTCCTCCTTACTCCGGAAGGGCCACTAATCACAAGGGTCACAATCAAGTACCAACATTTATTTTCTTTCTGTTAAAAAAGGGAATACTTTCAGGGCCGGCCCGTGGCTCACTCAGGAGAGTGTGGTGCTGATAACACCAAAGCCACGGGTTCGGATCCTATATAGGGATAGCCGGTTAGCTCGATGGTTGAGCGTGGTGCTGACACCACCAAGCCACGGATTAAGATTCCCTTACCGGTCATCTTTTAAAAAAAGGGGGGGGGGAGGTGCGGAAAAAAGAAGGCGGTCTGGAAAAAGAAAAGGGACGGTGCGGTAGCAGACCCAGTTCCTGTTCTATCCCCTTTTATTCCTGCTGTACCGTACATCTTCTTTAACTAACAGTCACTAAACTTTTGTTTGAATTAAACAGATCTACAACACTGCACCACGTTCACAGGCAAAAAATACTGCCTGCATTAGCTCTCCAGAGTGTACATAAAAGTCAGCTGTGTTCTCCCAAGATGTGTTCTTTCAGCACAGGCTTTTTGTTCATACTCTAACGTCTTCCAATGTTCCTGAACAGTTGTTATCTGTGTAGAAACTACTTTAAAACATTCTTGACAGGCTTTCTACAGTAACCCGTACTTTTTTAGTTTGATTTAATTAAGCAGATCCAATTACGGAATTCTCTAACAACCCGCCTCCTCCTTACTCCGGAAGGGCCACTAATCACAAGGGTCACAATCAAGTACCAACATTTATTTTCTTTCTGTTAAAAAAGGGAATACTTTCAGGGCCGGCCCGTGGCTCACTCAGGAGAGTGTGGTGCTGATAACACCAAAGCCACGGGTTCGGATCCTATATAGGGATAGCCGGTTAGCTCGATGGTTGAGCGTGGTGCTGACACCACCAAGCCACGGATTAAGATTCCCTTACCGGTCATCTTTTAAAAAAAGGGGGGGGGGATATTTTCTAAGATCCTAAATATCTAGTTGCCAGAGGCAACTTAAAATTGGAGATAGGGAGTTAATGGACACTTGTAGTGTGCATGAGTTAAAGCAAACCGAGTAAGAATATAACTACTCCAATGGAGCAGGACTTTGCCTATCAAGCTGTGGCCTTATCCCTCTTACAAATATCTATCTCATTCCACGATAAAATCAAGGCTAAACCTTCAACTGTTTTACAGGTTCACGTTAATTTCCTGTGACCCTTCAACTAACCACTCACAGCCACACTCCGTTCAACTCTCGGCTCCCCTCCTTCCACTCCCGCCCCAAATTTCATTTAAGCGCGACCCTCCTTCAAACTTCTCGTCTTACCCGTGGCCAGCCTTACCTACGTCTTCTCGTCGCCACCGGTTCCCAGTCAGGGCCTGAGTCCTACCGTGCTCTCTTTTCCTGGTCAGCCTCAAACTACAGTCCCCTCCCCTAAGGCTCCAGCCTGCCCCGACGAGCCCTCCTGAAGTTGATCCTCCCGGCCCCTCCAACCCGTCCCCAGGCGCCCCTCCAGGCCCCCAAAGCACGCAACGGCCGAGCCTGAAAATGGCGGAGAGTGCCGCCGCCTGATGCAAGCGAGCGGTGCCGTGCCACCACCGCACTCACCGTCTAGCGTTGAGCAGACCTCCTAATTGTGGACAAAGCGTTAGTCTTCACTGTCGGAAATGTCTCTCCTGTTCGTATTCCTACGCCCCGCTCAATCTCTCTCCTCCAAAGGAGCAGCCGCCATCTTCCCTTATGAGCTTACAAGCGCACGCCCTTGCGTCATCACGCACCGGCGTTCGGTGCTACGCCATGCGCGCCTGGGCCGCGGGCCTCCGTAGAGCTCGATCTGCGCATGTGCTTAGATGAGGGGCTGGGCCTGTCCGGATCCCCACGCGGCTTGGCTGTGTTCGTCCTTTGTTTCGTTGGGAGGAGGTGTGCGCTGCCTCCCGGGGAAGGAATGAGGTGAGGGCTTTCACGGGACTGACTTTCTTCACATTGTGCGCTGACCTGGATGCTCTCAAAAACACCCATTTTACCAAATCCGGATTTATTTGTTCGAGAGCGGTGCGGCTGGTAGAATAGGCTATTTAGCCAAGCCCACGAAGAGTCAAATTGTGGGCAAGGCATTTGACTTTTTTAATTAAGTCTGTTCATCTGTGAATTTAAGGAAAACACCTAGCGGAGTCGGGCACCTAATTAGGGTTTACGCTTTAACCGATGCCAGTTGTGCCTCTAGATTTACCTTCTTTCCTCAGTTAAATTCAAGAGACTTAAGTTACAAAAACAGCTTTGTGGTACAGCCACTTTGGAAAACCGTCTCACAGTTTACACTGTTAACCGATGCCAGTTGTGCCTCTAGATTTACCTTCTTTCCTCAGTTAAATTCAAGAGAGTTAAGTTACAAAAACAGCTTTGTGGTACAGCCACTTTGGAAAACCGTCTCACAGTTTACACTAAAGTTAAACGTACGCCTACCCTGCGACCCGGCAATTCATTGCAAGAGAAACGAGTGCCTACGTCCACCAAAGGCATATACAAGAACGTTCGTAGCATTTTTATTCATAATAGCCAAAAACTGGTAACCCAAATGTCCATCAGTAGTTGAATGGGTAAGTTGTGGTACAGTCAGTCACACAATGGACTTGTACGCAGGAATAGGAAATACACTTCTGATAAACGCAAGAACCTGGATGAATATATTGTTAACTCAAGCACGAAGAGGACAGTGTATGATTCCATTTATATGAAGTTCAGAATACAACTTCAAAACAAGTTGTCCTCCAGCTTTTGGAAACTAATTTGACAACCTGAGTTAGGAATCTTAAAAATATTTATAATTCTGTTCTAAATATCCTAACGATAGTCTCAGAAATGTGAAAAAGATTTGTGTACAACGCCTACTACAGAATTTTAGGAGCACTTGGCAAATTCAGTCCCCATCTCAGGGTTTGCCCTTGGCTTTGGAAATACTAGAATTCCACCATTAAAGCTTCATCCCTGTGTGTCCTAAATATTTCTGTATTTCCAGGAATCCCGTTAGTCACATAGTCCTGGATTCAAATCTTTTCCGAATTTTTCGTCTTACCTCTAATTTACTGGCTGCATAGTACTAATTTTTCTGCGTTTCAGCTTATTCCTTGGTAAAATGGAATAATATGGCTCAGTCTTCAAAGCAATTTGCAAATCAGACCACATCTCCTCTCCACTGCTATCATTTTAGTCCAGATATCAAAAGACTGTGCCTGCAATCTAGGTAAGAATTGCTCTTGCATTTGTAAAGTGTTGTCTTTTTTTTAAAGTAGAAAAAGAAAAGAAAAAAAAAAAGACAAAAAGGAAAAGTAGAAAAAGACTAAGAATATGTGAATGAGATGATAAATTGCCCCAGAGCCTGAAATATTCTCTGAGCCTTTACAGGAAGTTTGTTGACCCCTACTCTAGTCCAAGCCATTTTTGCTTAACTCTTGCAACTGCCTCCTTCCTAACTGTCCTCCCTGCTTCCCCTTTTCATCTCAGTTTCCTCTTCTACCCAACACCAATCCATTTTCTACACTGCAGCCACAATAACCTGTTTGAAGTAAAAATTAGATCTTATTACTCTCCTTACTTAAAACCTTGGAATAGCTTCCCAGTGTGCGGGGTATAAAATCCAATCTTGCACTATAATCAGGTCTACTTAACATCTGAAACCTCAGCTCCTGCTGACTTTGCCTGACTCAAGAAGCTCCCTGACTCAAAAAGCTCCAGACACTTCAACTTTTTTTCTCTGCACCCATATCCTTACCCCAACCCATGCATGCCTTTGCACTTAGTGTCCTCTATCCTGGTCTGGACTCTTTTTCCCATAGCTCGATCCTTGGCAGCTCAAATAGCATCTCCTCAAAAAGACCAAAGCATTGTATCTAATGTATGAGTAGCACACATTCCCAGGCTAATCTAATGGGTACTCTATACACTTTGTTTAGTTAATGAAATATTAAATATTGAGAAGGCTATAAGAGCATTAAGAGCAGGAGGGCCTGTCTTAGAGTGTTTTTTTAAAATTCCCCAAGGGTTGTGGGGTGAAGTTTCAATTAGATAAGAAAAACACAGTTGCTTAACCACAAACACCTGGGCTTAATGGCCCCCCCAAACTCTTAAATGCAAATAAACCTGAAAGTTACAGGATGTGTGTGTGTGAGTGTGATAGAGAGAGAAAAAGAAGGAAAGTATGAGAGATTCAGCAAAGGAGTACTCCAGGGCCATGTTACATGTCACATTAAGACATTGAAATCTCAGATCCCAGTACTGGCTAGCTGCAAAAAAAAAAACAAAAAACCTGAAATCCTTTGGTAAGTAACCAGTGGCCCCTAGGTGTTAAATATTTTGAAAATCCCCCTGCTTGTTGAGGACTTGTTTACTGGTAGAAGCAAGTTTCTGAAAAAGCCAGTTTGTTACCACTGCCAGACTCGGCTTGCCCTCTCACACTGAACAAATGACTCAAAAGTCCAAAAGTTGGCACAAGAATTGGAATATTTACACAACCAACATCTGGAGGTGCTGGGAAAATATAGGAAAATGGTCAGGGCCCCTCAGATGTTCAGAATCTTGCCAAGCTGAAGTAAATATGCATGTGCACCCAGGTGTCCTGGGTTATGGACTTAAGTATAAAGGATGAGTGGCTCTAATCCATGGCAGCCCCTGACCCCAGGATGTTCCTGGGGAGACCACTATTGATACTGGAGGCTGTTGCTGCTAATGCCCCCAGGATGCCCTGAGAGGCCACCGCTGCTGCTGCTTCTGCTGTAAGCTGTTGCTGCTGTTGAGAACTGAGCTCGTGTCTGCCAATGGCTCCCAGGATCTTTCCCAATTACCTAGTGTGGACCTGCATGTGAGGGGTCTGGTGACCCAGTCTGTAGAGTGGGTTTGAAGGATCTGAGCCCTAGCCCTGACATAACTAAAATAAACGTTTTGGCTTTAGTTATGAAATGCCTAGCCATACAATTAGCATAGCTATTGCCTCAACCCGACAACTGGCATAGTCGTGTAGCTTTACAGGAGGATAACCAGGCTAAAATCATCCCACCTTCTGATGCCTGTTCTGGGGGTTTAAAGGAGAAGTGGGAAGGTGAGGTAAGGGTTTTCTCCTGCAGGAAAACGGGGAGGCTAGTCACAGGATTAGCAGAGGGTCTGAGTCAGATGTCAGGGTCCCATGATGAACTGGGTGCTTTGGCGTCATGGAGTCTCCAGTTGGTGGACTGGTGAGCTTCAAACCCTTGATGTCATTTCAGGGGTTGAAGTTCTTATCTCCTAGGGAGAGCTGAAAGACAATAACCTTAGTCAAGCATCACTGGAACATAAAAATACCTGACATACCTCTAACGTGGATTCAATTTTCCTTTAAGTGAGAAGGTATGTTACTAATCAACTAGGGTGCCTTGTCTTCTCTTGGATTTTCTGTTTGCAGTTGTATTGCTAGGGCTAATTGGCTGGCTTGGCAATTCATAACTAAAGCCAAAGTGTTTCGTTATTTTAGTTACACTAAATATTCCATTTGTATTGTCCGGGCTAGGAGTTAAGGCCCACAGACCCATTGTACAGACTGGGTCACAGACCGCTCACATGAAGGTCCACACTTGATAATCAGGAAAGATCCTGGGAGCCATTGACAGATGACACAAGCTCAGTCCTCAGTTTCCTCAGCAGTGGCGGCTTAAAGCAGATTTGGTGGCAGTGGCAGCCGCACCGTGGGGAACCCCTGCGCCCGGGACATCCTGGAGGCAGTGGGGGCACAGGGAGCAGAGCCATTTGTCCTTCATACTCAAGTCTGATAACCCAGGACAGCTGGGTGCACATGCGCAATTAGACAATAACCAAGGAACACCTAGGTGCATGTGCATATTTACATCAAATGCTTGGCAAGATTCTGAACATCTGAGGGGCCCTGACCATTTTCCTTCTCTTTTCCTACAGCTGTTGATTAGGGAGGTAAGGAAAATAAGAAAACTTTGTTTCAACCCCTAATTGGAGGTGCACAACATCTAAAGTAAACCAACATAAGAGGATGTAATGAGAGAGAGACAGAAAGAAACTTTTGAGAAGGATCCTTTTGGGTCATGATTTCATCTATGGGCAATTTCAGACATATGATCAGTTTCTCAGTTCCTCTGTTAACCTCAAGGAATTGATAATTATTAGTTCCCAAGTTAATGGCTAACTGAAATTTTCTGCTTGGTTTTAGTTACCCCAAAGATGGCCATTCTCTGGCTAAGGTCCCTTTCAAGTTCAGACTAGACCCTGAAGAATCCTAGGTTTTCCAATAGCTGCTCTGTGCAATATTGTATAGGGAGGCAAGCTATTATATAAATCAGCCCATTTTTATCCACCAAGAACAGGACATATTGAAAACATCTGTTTTCCCACTTCACAGAAGTATATACAACTGCCAGCCTCTTCATCTGATCCTGAAATGCAAATAGAGGTGATATTGAAAGCCTATGTAAAATGAGATGAAGGTCTGTGGGTTCGCCCACTGTGGACTTCCTGTGAAAGAATTAAGGACAATCCACCCCAAAATATGCCAATTTGGTATATTGATTATTTCAAACTGAAAGTACTTGAGAAACTATGCTTGCAGAGAGTGCTACTGATGTATCCTTTCTACATGTAGCAAGCCATAAAAATTTGAGAAAGATGCCTTACCCACACCAAGGCAAGAGAATAACCCTTATCACCAGAGACTGGTAATGGTTCCTGCAATGGACCTGTACATAGAAGCTTACTGACGAAACCTTTATCTTCCATAAGCTTTACAACTTCCTCCCACATACATCTCCTAGTGACTTCCCTAGAATTTACTGCCCCTAGCCCAGATCCTTTGTTCTGTCATTTCTTCACAAACTTATCATTCTTTATCTAAACAGTATAAAAGTTTTTTGGGCTGGCCCATGGCTCACTCGGGAGAGTGCAGTGCTGATAACACCAAGGCCATGGGTTCGGATCCCATATAGGGATGGCCGGTTTGCTCACTGGCTGAGCGTGGTGCTGACAACACCAGGCCAAGGGTTGAGATCCCTTACCAGTCATCCTTTTTAAAAAAAAAAAAAAGAAGTATAAAAGCTTTCTGCTTTGGCCATTTCTTCAGGTATTCACTCTGGTGAGGGTGCCCATGTATATGTAAAGTTAATAAAACTTGTATGCTTTTCTCCTATTGATCTGTCTTGTGTCAATTTGATTCCTAGACCCAGCTAAAGATCCCACTTAAGACCTAAGACGGTAGACATGAGCTTTAAACTCCCCTAAGGCTGTAAAAGGGAAGTGTGTGACTAGAAGAGACAACAGCAGGCTGATAGCATTAAGAGGAAAGTGTCAAAGCTATTGAGTCCTGCTGCTCCTATCTATCCAGGGGAGCCCATGCTGAACACAGGTCATGGGGGTGAGCTTCCCGAGTTGGTATGTCCACGAGGAGAAAGCACATTTGGCACCTTCCTGTTCTTGGTGAAGTAAACTGACCTGGGTGAGAAGACAAGTTCAGTTCTTAAATGCCCTTTTAAGGACAAGTGCTTACCTCTTCTGTGTCTATTTACTCAAGTATCTGATTTTTTCTCCAAGTCCGGTTATTGTGGTTGTGAACCGCTTAGTTCCTAGAAAAAGCTTACCTACTTAATAGGTGTAAAGCTAGAGTTAGGGGCTCACAGACCCCTTGAGTCTGTTGCACAGACTGGGTCACAAACTCTCCACACGCAGGTCTACGAGCTAGGTAATAGGAAAAAGGTCCTGGGAGCCGGGGGTAAAAAAATTAATAGGCTTTATTCAGAGCTAGGAACAGCCATCCTAGCAGCTTCTCTGAGAGTTCTGAGAAGCATCGTGGATTAGAGCTGTTAGTCCTTTATAGTCAAGTCCCTAACCCAGGACACCTGGGTGCCCATACGCAATTACATTAAGTAGTAACAAGGAACACGTGCGGATATTTACAGCACATGCTCTGCAAGATTCTGAACATCTGAGGGGCCCTGACCATTTTCCTATATTTTCCCAATAGGTAAATAAAATTCCATAGTATGCCATTTCTCTGTTGTTGGAAAGAGAATCAGCTCTGGATGTACAGCTTTTTCTGTATTCAAGATATTTGACATACAGTATAATCCCCCAAAATGGAATCACCAAGTCAGAGTATGAACATTTTTATGATATGATCAATTTTGGGGAGTGCCTTTGTTTATAAGACCTTCCAGGAACCTCTTCCCTTCAACTGGAACACCACCTCCATCTTCTTGCCCTGTCCAACAATGTGGTTCCACACCCCACCTCTTCACCTCCAAGGGTGGGGGCCAGACAAAAACCTGATTATTGAAAGTCTGTCCCTGGGATTTCTGAATCTGGATCCAAAGAGAGCCTGAGTCAATCCCTCTCAGTTGGCAGGAGTGTGAAGATAATGAAACTCAGGTGCAGTCAGAAACCTGTTCTTTGCTATTTGGAAGAAAGTAGGAAGTAATGAGAGTGAAGTTAATGTGGCCAGACAAGTAGAGACTGAGAAAGAGAATGTACATGGCATTTGAGCTCCTGGTTTCAATTGTTCCTGTATCCCTGCCCTTCCCAAGGTTTGGAAGTTCAGTTCTTCTTTCAGTGAATCCAGTACCTTTTTTTTTTTTTTCCTTTATGTCTTTTTTCGTGTCCGGCAACGGATCGCAACCCTCAGTGTCGCGCCCGTACCGGACCAGGACCGGCAACGGTATCGCAACCCTCGGTGTTGCGCCCACACCTGGCTCAGCCAGTGAGCGGGAATCGGTCTGTATGTGGGATCCAAACCCTCAGCGGGAGCGCAGCACACCGGGCCGGCCCAACCCAGTACCTTTTTGATAAGTCTCCCTACTTGTACTTTTTGTTGGGTATTGTGATATTGTGAAATATGTATATGTTTGGTCTTCCCCCTAGCATACAACTCCTAAAACCTTGGAATCTCCAAATTAATAAATGTCTTTTTGTATACTAATGAGATGACTGATGGCTGCCTCCCCGAGGTGGCTTTAGGGTGGGGGCTGGTCACTAGAAAGACCAAACCATGATTAGATGACTGATACTTTCAGCCCCACCCCCCAACCTCCAAGGAAGGGGCTGAAGGTTAAATTGATCACCAATGGCCAATGATTTCATCAATCATGCCTACATAATGAGACCGCCATGAAAACACAGAAGGACTGGATTCAGAGAGCTTCAGAATAGCTAAGCACACGGAGGCTCCTGTAGGGTGGCACGCCTGGGAACGGCATGGAAACGCCACACCCTTTCCCCCATACCTTGCCCTATGCATCTCTTCATCTGTATCTTTTGTAATATCTTTATAATAAACCAAACATGTTAGGTGTTTCCCTGAGTTCACACGAGCAAATTAATCAAACTCAAGGAGGGGGGCATGTGAGGCAAGCTGCCACCACCAGCCTGGGGCCTGAAGTATGGAGCCAGGGGAAGCCAAACCCAGCTGCAACCAGGTAAAGAGCACACCAAAAACACCATTTTCATGTGGGTAGTCGACCATAGCCACTGCAATTGCCATGGCTACAAAAGCAGCTAGTCTCTATAGCAGCAGTCCCAGCCACTGTGCAAATGGCACGCCAGACTCTAAACTGCATTGACACAAGGAGAGGCATCAGTGGAGACAAAAAAAAAAAAAAAAAAAAGGTCCTCTCTCTCCACAAAGCACACTCTAGAGTGAGAAATGCCCTCACCCACCCAATGCCAAACGATGGACACGGAGACACGAGGTACAGTGAAGCAAGACTTTAATGGCAGTCTTGCAAGATTGGGTGTCTGTTGAGCAGGCATGCCGAAAGTGGTTATATTGAACAATTTCTTCCCTATTCACTAGTACACAAATCCCTCCCCCAGTTCCTCATTGGCTGAGTACTATGGGGTGTACAATATTCCCGAACGTCACCTGAGTTTTATTACTTCCTTATAGGGCATTTATTGTCCCCTTCCCTCTGGCAGAAAGGGATGGGCTCAGGACAAGCCTGTGAAAAAGGCCCACAGAAGTCCTGAGGAGGAAGAAGAACCAGGCAGTAAAAGGAACAAGGTGGCCAGCCACCATCGTGGGAAGTCACCCTCGGGAAAGTGCACTTTCAGGGGTCATCACACCATGAGGTAGTCAAGTGACCCTTGTTGAGCTATTCTTGAAATTGAGTCACTTAGGTTATTTTCCCACAGTTTATTGACAGAGAGATTTTGGAGCCTAGAGTTTTCTGAAAGAGAGACTGCGGTGGGTCATATTTAGAGGGACCAAGGGACACTGGGGAGCCAGGGAGCAAAAGAGCAAAGGACATGAAGCAGGGCATAGTACATTGACTGGCAATTCTTCCTGAAGCCTTAGGAAGGAATCTATCCCCCTGGCTAGCTCAGGGAAGCTCTGGATGAAATGTTTGAGGAGAGAAAAACCTGCCTCTGGGATTCACTTATTCTATTCACTTAACAGATATGTATTGAGCCCCTACTAGGTATCAGGCCCCGTGCTCAGGCCATGGGGAATGTGGAGGGAAGATGTGTATCTTGGATTAGCTAAAGATAGGACACAAACAGACTCATAAGCAAAGGGAACCAGCCGTGCAGGACAGTGAAGGTGGGAGTCCATCGAGGGTCGACTGGCATACCAACTCCAAACAAACTCTTTATCAGCCAAGGGTCATAATGTTTAACATGAACTGAGCAGGGCTCTGGCTCTCTTCCTGGCCTCTGGACTGAGAAAGACCCATGAAAAGTCAAATAAGCCTCAGGACAGAAAACAAGACAAGCAGCTTGACTGAGACCTATGAGAAAGGCACAGAGTGATGACAACTCGGACATGGTTAGGCCTCCCTTCAGGCTCAGGTAATAATCCCTCTGAACAACAGAGCCTTGGTGAGCAGAAACAGCTCGGCCCAGGCTCTGCAACAGAGAGGGAAGGACGTGAAAGCCAGGCATGGGGGCTCTGCCGCACGCGCACTCAGCCACCTCTCCAGACTCTCACTGGACAACTAGGCCCTGACAACTAAGCCGAAGTACTGACCACAGACTGGAGATTTAAATAAGACTTTGTCATTTTATTTATTTATTTTATTATTATTTTTTTTTAATTTATTTTTTTTCCTTTTTTTTTTTTGTCTTTTTCCGTGTCCGGCAACGGATCACAACCCTCTGTGTTAACAAAAAAAGAGGGAGCATGTGAACCCCAATTTATAGCCAGGTAGTCAGAAGCACAGGTAAAACAGCTTGGGACTTGCAATTAGCATCAGAAGTGAAAGGCAGTCTTGTGGGACTTCATCTTCAACCTGTGGGATCTGATGTTATTTCCAGGTGGATAGTGTCATCGAATTGAATTAGAGGACACCCAGCTGGTATCTGCTGCTTGAGGATTGCTTGCTTGGGGTGGGGGGCCCACACACATCAGATGTGTTGTGTGACTGTTGTGACAGTGTTGGGAAAATATAGGAAAATGGTCAGGGCCCCTCAGATGTTCAGAATCTTGCAGAGCATGTGCTGTAAATATCCGCACGTGTTCCTTGTTACTACTTAATGTAATTGCGTATGGGCACCCAGGTGTCCTGGGTTAGGGACTTGACTATAAAGGACTAACAGCTCTAATCCACGATGCTTCTCAGAACTCTCAGAGAAGCTGCTAGGATGGCTGTTCCTAGCTCTGAATAAAGCCTATTAATTTTTTTTTTACCCCCGGCTCCTAGGACCTTTTTCCTATTACCTAGTTCGTAGACCTGCATGTGGAGGGTTTGTGACCCAGTCTGTGCCACAGGCTCGAGGGGTCTGTGAGCCCTAGCTCTAGGCCTACAGACAGTATAGTAGGAAGAAACTAAGTTTGCCATTTCTGTATTCTCAGAGGTATCTAGCACTTGTAGTAGATTCGGATAGATAGCCCCAGGGCTTTCCAGGCAATTTGACGGTATTTTCCTTTTTCTTTCATCCTCCCATTCTCCAAAAGGACTAACTCATATTTCTTCATCTTTCAACCTCACTTTCTGGTAATGACCTACTTATTGCACTAGCACCGTTACAGTGTTGGGAAAATATAGGAAAATTGTCAGGGCCCCTCAGATGTGCAGAATCTTGCCAAGCATTTGACGTAAGTATGCACGTGCACCCAGGTGTTCCTTGGTTATTGTCTAATGTAGTTGTGCGTCTGCATCCAGGCATCCTGGGTTATGGACTTCAGTATAAAGGATGAGTGGCTCTGATCCACAGCGCCCCCCACCCCCAGGATGCCCCTGGGGGGGCTATGGGGAGGCCGCTACTGCTGCTACTGCCAGTGCCCTTGGGATGCCCTGAAAGGCTGCTGCTGCCCCCGCTGCTATTGTTGAGGACTGAGCTCATGCCGTCTGCCAGTGGCTCCCGGGATTTTTGCCAATTACCTAGCATGGACTGTTGGGCCCATTTTTAGGAGCAAACATTATCTGTGAGCCACATGGTGCCCGCGGGAAGTAGGGGAGGCGTAACCCAAGATAGCTCCAAAAGGTTTTTACTGGTCCTCCAGTATTTCCGCACTCGTGAACCTGCGTGACCGCTATGCTCAACATGTTAGTACAAAATGCATGCCCGCGTGATCCTTTGATTGGTTAGTTCTTGGAAAGCCCCTACTTGCTTGCTTATATAAATTGCAGTGTAACAGCAATAAAGTGGAACTGCCCTGACAGAACCCCTGCTGCATCTGAGTGTCTCTTTCACGGGACTGGGTTGGCGGGCAGCAGGCTCACTTTTCCCCTAGATCCCTCGGTCCCAACCCCGGGGGTAATCCTGTCGGCTCCTTCTCCTCTGGGTCTGCGGGAGCACCCCAGGCGTGCCCCTGCAATGGGCCTGTGTGTGAGGGGTCTGGTGACCCACTCTGTACAATGGGCTCTATGGGTCTGTGAGCCCTAGCCCCGTTGTTAGTCATGTAGCTTTACAATTGGCATAGTCGTGGCAGGATTCTGGGTAGATAGAAGAGTCTGACAATTTGAAGTCATTGCAGGATTACGGGCAGGAAAAAGAGCCCGGCAATTGGCATCGTGAGTCGGATGCCAAGCAGGTAAAGAAGCAGAAAGCCCCTTGGGAGGGGGAGGAAATGTGGCTACCCTTGGGTGTGTAGTGCCCCGTGGCTGCTTTCCTGTTGACCGGGGTCTGGCTGTTGCTCTCTGTACTGTGAGCCAACATGGACTGGAAACCCCATGAAGCAGCACAGTTTCGAGACTTGCAGCAGAAAGCAGACAGGTTGGAAGTACGGGTACATGGCCTGGAGGCTGAAGTACTCCTGCTTCCAACACTAAAGACGTATGAGGAACCCAGTGGAGAGTGGTTATCTCCCCAGAGGGGAGATTGTGCATCTCCTGACATGACCTGCTCATCAGAAAGTGAAGCATGAGCAGCCTATGGGACTGGGTGGACTGGTAGGCAACCCACAGGTGACCCAATTCACTACCTATGTCCTATCTGCCCAGATCAAATTGGGCTTAGGGAAACAATAAAGTGGCAGAAACAGGGAGAGCCCCTGGCTGCTGCAGCTATGGGACCTAGAGGTGGATGGTGTAACCTGCTCTGGAGACAATGGAGTAAGTGCATGTCACATTTGTCTGAAGGCAAATGGCTCACCGGGTGCCACTTAAATCTGAGGTGGATGGTGTAATGTGCTCTGGGGAAGATGTGGTAAACACTTGTCGCGTTTGTCCAAAGGCAGATGGCTTGGAGGGTGCCACTTAAACCAATGGCTCAGTGGGTGCCATATAAAGCCAAGAAAGCAGAAGGCTTGACGGGTGCCGTATAAACCTAAGAAGAGTGCCACATGCAGATGGGCGGATGACCCGAGGATGGGCGCCCCTGCAGAATTTCTAGTATGTTTTCACCTGGTGAAAGGGTAGAAAAGTTAGTCTCCATTACTATGCACCTGTCTCTGTGGCAGCAGTAATAGAATAGCTGCAGATATGCACAGGGGCAGGACAGCCATTCCTTGATGCACTGGGCGAAGGCTAGAGAACTGCCCAAGACTCTGAGTGAATAGCCGGTGTATGCAGAGCTGATTCAAGGGATTCAAGTGATTCAAGAGCGGGGGATGGGGCAGCTAGATGCTAATAGCCAAGACAACGGGAAAAGGCCCTGAGAGGATTTCAGAAGTTTGGGAGAGTGCCCCTCCCATCACAGAGGCCCAGGAGAACTGAGTTTCTCCAGAGGACAGACCTGGGGCGCCACTGACCTCGGGAAACTGCTCTCTGCATCCCAGCCGCTCTGGCTGGAGCAGCCCTGTCTCGGGCGGCCCCAAGTGTGATTCATGCAGTAGCTCTGGAAAGCAAAAGCTGAAAACCTTGGTGGTGTTCATGCTGTGTTAAGTTTGCAGGCTAGCAGAACGTGAGAGCAGGGGAGGCGTGGCAGCCTCCACCCGGATTTTGGAAGATGTATGAAAAAGCCGGGGGACTCAGAGACCTGCTGCAGGGGTGGAGCCGCTGCGGGGGTCCTCTACTAGAGCAACGTGGAGTAGAAAAGTGGGCTCAGAGCCCCCACTGGGGAAATGTCTAGTGAAGCCAAAGCGGCAGGACTGCTGCCAGGAGCCCAGAACTGTGCAGCTGCTGGCAACGTGCAGCACTGGCCTGGAAAAGCGGCAGGCACCAGGGCAGCTCAAAGGGCTGCATGGGCTGCACCTGGCAGAGCTGTAGGAACAAGGCTGCCCAATGCTTTGGGTGGTCCAGATGCCCCAGTGTGCTTAATGTTTGCCCCGCTGGGTTTCAGATTTGTTTGGGGCCTGTTGTTTTTCCTTTCCTGGTCTATTCCTCCTTTCTGGAATGGGAATGTGTACCCAATGTCTGTCCCACTATATCTTGGAAGTAGATAAACTTGGTTTTGACTTTTACAGATTCACAGCTGAAAGGAGTTTTGCTTTTGGTCTCAGATGAGACTGGACTTTTGAGTTGGTGCTGGAACAAGCTAAAGACTGTTGGGACTGTTGGGATGGAATGTGTAATATGTGAATGCAAGGGTCATTTATCCTTGCTAAGGGAACATTGTGGAAGATTCTGAACATGCAGATTGTACAGTGAGGGACCCTGAAGGGGTGGATTGTTGGGAAAATATAGGACAATGGTCAGGGCCCCTCAGATGTTCAGAATCTTGCAGACCATTTTATGTAAATATGCACATGCACCCAGGTGTTCCTTGGTTATTATCTAATGTAATTGTGCATGTGCACCCAGGTGTCCTGGGTTATGGTCTTAAGTATAAAGGATGAGTGTGAGGGCCGGCCCGTGGCTCACTCGGGAGAGTGCGGTGCTGATAACACCAAGGCCACAGGTTCAGATCCTATGTAGGGAAGGCCGGTTGGCTCACTGGTTGAGCGTGGTGCTGACAACACCAAGCCAAGGGTTGAGATCCCCTTACTGGTCATCTTTTAAAAAAAATAAAAAATAAAGGATGAGTGTGGCTCTGATCCACAGTGTCCCCCACCCCCAGGATGCCCCCGGGCGGGCCATGGGGAGGCTGCTACTGCTGCTGGAGGCTGTTGCTGCTGGGGCCCTCTGAGACCCTCCGAGAGGCCACCCCCACCGCCACCGCCACAGCCAGACCTGTAAGCTGCTGGACCTCAAAGCTGCTGCTGCTGAGGACTGAGCTCATGTCATCTGCCAACAGTTCCTGGGATCTTTCCCTATTACCTAACATGGACCTGTGTGTGAGGGGTCTGGTAACCCAGCCTGGCTTGTGAGGGGCCTAGTGACCCAGTCTGTACAATGAGTTTGAAAGGTGTGAGCCCTAGCCCTGACAATACAAATGGAAACTTAGCATAACAAAAATAATGAAACATTTTGGCTTTAGTTATGACTTGCCTTGACAACTGGCATAGTCGCCTGGCTTTACACATGGTTATGAAATGCTCCATGCCAAAGCTTGGAGACATGGATGTTTGGTAAAATGAACACACTGCAGATGAAGGATAGTTAGCCTCACTAGACACCAAGGGATATCTATAGTTAAATGAACCTACTTACACACTTGCCTTTGCAGGACCAAATCTACCAGCCTACATGCATGCCTGTGTGTCCATTCTCTGTCTTCTTACCTATTAAAACAGAAAACATCTCTGCTCCTGTCCAACTTCTCTACTTAGCCACGGACCCTATTTCTTCTCTCCTCTGTTTGTTTTGCTGCTGCAATTATACTCCATCCCATATAGAGAATTTCTCAGCCCCCAGGTCATTACCATCAGCATACAAACATGCACCGGGAAAGAGCCTATCTTGACCCCCATATCCCTGCGAGCTCTGCTCCACAGCTTTTCCCTTCATATAGCCTCCTACACCCTTCTCTACACAGCTCCGTGCCGACTTCCCAGCCTACTCTACTTTTCTGTTTCTCCCAAGTTACTCCAAACTTGGGGCCATTGCGCTTTGTCCTCTCTCTGCCCAGCAGGTTTTGCTCCAACTTCACAGGACTCACTCATCACTCAGGCCTCTACAGAGAAGCCTCTGCCCAATCAACCTAAAGTAGTCCTCCTAGTCACTCATTGTTTTTTTTTTGTTTTTTTTCTTGTCTTTTGTCTTTTTCCGTGTCCGGCAACGGATCGCAACCCTCAGTGTTGCCCCCGTACCGGACCGGGGACCGGCAACGGGATTGCAACCCTCGGTGCTGCTTCCGCGCCTCGCGCAGGCGGTGAGCGGGAACCGGCCTGTATGTGGGATCCGAACCCTCGGGCAGGAGCGCCGCCGCGCTTCCCAAGCGGCGCACTATCCATTGCGCCACCGGGCCGGCCCCCTAGTCACTCATTGTTAACCTGCTTTCTTTTCTTCGTGCATTTTATTCCTACTGGAAATTATCTTGTTTGCTTAATTATCTCCCCTTACTAGGCCTAAACTGTAAGCTTCCTGAGAGAAAAGATATTGTTGGTCTTTCCCATCCCTGTATCCTTGGAACCTAGAACCGTGTCTGAGCTGATAGGTATTCAATATATGCAAAGGTACTTTAAAAAGTCCATGGAAAAGTAGAACTAAAAGATAATATGAATCTATGAACTTTTTATTTTCTGAACAGAATGGGCCAACTCAGTCACAGTAACTGCTGATCTCTAGCAGGGCAACCCACAGACACAGCACTGATTTTTTTTTTTCCTACATAATCAGGGGTGAAAAATATACAGCTTGTTTCTGAATCAAACCCACAATTTCCACAGTTTAAAATGTTTCACTGCTAATATGGTCCTGGTAGAAATTATGCAGTTTTCCTTAAAAAAAATTTTTTTTAAATTTCTTAAGACACGGGCTGGCCCGTGGCTCACTCGGGAGAGTGCGGTGCTGATAACACCAAGGCCCCGGGTTCGGATCCCATATAGGGATGGCCGGTTGGCTTGCTGGCTGAGCGTGGTGCTGACAACACCAAGCCAAGGGTTGAGATCCCCTTACCGGTCATCTTTTAGAAAAAAAAAATTTCTTAAGACACTAAATCATCAATCTGGCATGTAGCTTCTGAGCACAAAGCAGCTCAGTTCACTTTAAAATAAAAGAAATTCCTATCATCTGTTTCAGTAGAGCGTGAAAGGAGAGTAGTGTGGGGAACCCCTGCTTTGGTATGGACAGTCACTGCCCCTTGACCCAGACCGAGATCCTCACTATCTGCTGGTGTTTCTCTCAAAGTCGGATGTAGGAAGTCTCACCCTCATGAGAGCAAAATTTGGTGTCATCGTTTATGCAGGGCATATGCCATGTCTTCTTTTCCCATTCCATCCTTCTGCACATCTGCGTAACAGACGTCCCTAGGTTCTCGCGTGTGATCCTTCAGGTCCAGCCAGCTCTACCTGATGGAGGACGTCCCGAAACAAGAACTCGGACATCAGATCTTCTTGTCAGAGGTCCATTCCTCTCACCACCGGGCCACCCACTCCTACCTCCATAAATCCCGGGGACTCCATACGAAGCCGACACTGGCCACAATCATAACCATTCCTTCCATAAATTGCATCCTCAGCATCTCGGGGGTCCTCAAAGCGTACGAAGGCGAAGGTCACTAGGCCATGCGGGGTCTTGAGCTCGATCCTCGCAGATGCAGCGGTACTTGCAGAACAGGTCCTCCAGGTCCTTCCCGCTCACCTTGGTCGGAAGCGTAGACCAGCCCGTCGCCCTAGCCGCACCCCCCACCACAGCCCGGGCTCCCTGCAGCATCCCCAAGGGCTCAGGGGCGCCCAGCAGCGCTGGATTGTGGCAACGCGAGGCGGAAGCAAAGGGCCCATGAGCTTTTTGAAGTAGCCTCGTAATTATCCAACTAAGTAAAGCCATGTAGAACGTGGCTGAGACATAGGTGGAGAAAATAGCAACTAACTGCAGGGAGTTTAGAGGAGTTTTGACAGCGGAGAGCATGGCTGAGTGAAGTCCTGAAGGACCAGAAATCATCACGTGGAGAAGAGGGAAAGGACATTCTAAACAGAGGGCCTGCTCTCCTCGAGACACGCGACAGTGGGATGGCCGGTTGCTCAGCTAGTTAGAGTGCGATGTTATAACACCTAACATTGAGGGTTCAGATCCCCCTACCGGTCACCTGAAAATTTAAAAAAAAAAAAAAAAAAAAAAATACACTGACTGGTTGGTTTCAGGCTCCGTTAGAAATTAACTGTGGCTGACTTGAGGAAGGGCAGGTAGGATGCGAAATTTTCCCGTATATTCACTGAACCCCTGACAACAAAGAAAACTAGAAATACTGTATTGATGGAACATGCCTAACACCAACCCAACCCTCCAATTCCCCTACGGTAAAAGCCAACGTATAGTTGAGCTTCCACGGACGCATGGGGAAACAAACTCAGAACTGAAAGCCAGAGTTGTCAAGTTCAAAGTGCTGCTGCAGCAACCTTGAATGGTGCCAGAGAGGTGGTATCAGGTCTGACTGGCTAGAGGCTTCGGTTTATCCTCCAGGTGGTCTTGAGGCTGGGCATGCAGTAAAGTGGCACTGAGCTCTCCTGCAGAAAGCTGGGAGCAGGGCTCTGCTCACAGATCCAGGGAGACAAGGATACATATCACTATCCATGGTTCTGAGTGGGAAAAAAAAATCTCCCCTCAGAAATCAAAATTTGAAACTTGTGCTACCTGTTGTTTTAAATTTAAACTTACAGGGCTGGCCCGGTGGCGCACTGCTACAGTGCACCGCTTGGGAAGCGCGGCGGTGCTCCCGCCGAGGGTTCAGATCCCACATACAACCAGTTCCCGCTCACTGGCTGAGCGAGGGGCGGGCGCAGCGCCGAGGGTTGCGATCCCGTTGCCGGTCCCGGTCTGGTACGGGCGCGACACTGAAGGTTCCAGTCCGTTGCCGGACACGAAAAAAGACAAAAAAAAAATTAAACTTACAGTTAAGAGTGCAGCCCTGTAATACCAAGGTCAAGGGTTTGGATCCCCGTACCGGCCAGTCTCCAAAAGAATAAAATTTTTTAAATTTATAGTGCCAATGTTGTGTGGGAATCCCTAAGATGAGAAATTATTTTAAGAAATATTTCTAGGCTATTGATGCTACAGGTCTAGGAGAAGTGCAAACTCCTCTGTAGAAACATTTTGACAACCCAAGCTGTGCACAGTTTCACGGTGAAAGCAATCCCCACTAAAGATCAAAATAATTACAAAACAAACAATGAACATAAAAGAACTTGAGGTAACCAAACCATATAAAATATATATAAAATAAGTATATTTAAAATTATAAAAGAAGGAACAGAAATCTTGATGAAAGAATGACACACACACACACACACACGAACAGGGCTAGCTGGTTAGCTTGGTTAGAGTGTGGTGTTATAACACAAAAGTTAAGGGTTCAGATCCCCTTACCAGCCAGCTGCCCCCCCCAAAGGAACAGAATGACTTGGAAAAAACTAAATTGAATATCACAAAATAGACAATGATAGTTAATAAAATTGAAAACTCAATGGATAGGGCTGGGTTGTGCAGGAAAAGGAAAGAACAGGGGGTGTGACTGCTAATTGGTACAAAGTTTCTTTTGGGGATGATGGAAAATTCTAAACTTAGATTGTTGTGATGGTTGCACAACTCTGTAAATTAATATTAAAGACCATTAATTTGTACACCTCAAATGAGTGAACTTTGAGGTACATAAATTATATTTCAATAAAGCTGCTAATCAAACCTCAGTGGATACATTAAAGAGCAGATTAGGGGCCGGCCCGTGGCTCACTCGGTAGAGTGCGGTGCTGATAACACCAAGGCTGCGGGTTCGGATCCCATAAAGGGATGGCCGGTTTGCTCACTGGCTGAGCATGGTGCTGACAACACCAAGCCAAGGGTTGAGATCCCCTTACCGGTCATCTGTTAGAAAAAGAAAAAAGAGATTAGGCACGACTAAAGAGATAATAATGATTGAAAAAACGGATTCAAAGAAATCACTCAAAATACAGCACCAAAAAATAAAAAGATGTAAATTATGAAAGAGAGGCTGAGATATGGCGGAAAGAATAAGAAAGTCAAATCCAGATCTAATAAAAGTCAAGAAGGAGACAAGAGGGAGAATGGAAAATCTGCAGTTCAAGTGACAAAGACTAATAACTGTCCCAAGTCACAAAGACATGAATCCACAGATGGAAGAAGTGTAGTAACTCTCAAGTAGGATTTTTAAAAAATGAATCCATACCTAGATACTTTACAGTGAAATAGTAAAACAAAAATCATAAAAGCAACTACAAACAACAGATTACAGAGGAAGAATAGTAAGACTGTCAGATTTCTTATCAGCAACAGGTCACAACACAATAGAATAACAGTATTTTCAAATACTCTGGAAAGTTAATGTCTAGGTAGATTATGGAATTCCTACAACTACTGTTCAGAATGAGGTTGAAAGGCACATTTGGTCAAGAAAGACTGAGAGGGCTGGCTGGTTAGTTCAGTTAGTTACAGCATGGTGTTATAGCACCAAGGTCAGGGTTCAGACCCTCCCACCTCTATGCCAAAAAACAAAAGAAAGGCTGAGAATGTTTACCCTGGTGTTCTTATTCAAAGAACTAACAAATAAGGAGCTTTGTGAAAAAGAAAAGCGAACCCAGGAGGAAGCAGGAGGGATAGAGAGAGCAACAATGAGCAGTAAGTTGATGAATATGTGGGTAAAGATAAGTATTGACTGTAAAACCAGTGTGTGTGTGTGTGTGTGTGTATGTGTGTGTGTGAGAGAGAGAGAGAGAGAGAGAGAGACGGGGGGGGGAGTGGGGATGATTAGAATTAAAGCATTCTATTGTCCTTGTAGTATTTAGGAAGGTAAAAACACTTTATTAATAAATTATGACTATTAAAAAATGTAAGGGTAGCTGCTAAAAGAACATAAGAAGGCACAACTTTCAAAATAGTACAAGGAAGATGAATGCAAGGGAATAAACAACATTTACTCCACTGGAAGGCTGGAAAAGGAAAACAGTTAACATAGAAAAAGCATGGAAACAGGAAGTAGGTTTTTTTTTTTCTTATCTTGCCCTACTGAGGCTTTAAACTCTGGAAGAGCTGGCATTGTATCTTGTTTCTGTATCCCCATGTGTCTAAGACAGCAACTGACATGAACTTGCTCATTATATGGCAATATGGGGTACTCTTTTTTACATTTTTTTATAAGCAAAAAATCACTTCCTTCTGGGTGGGCCAGTTGGCTCAACTGGTTAGTGCTTAGCCTTTTGACAGCAAGGTCAAAGGTTCTGATCCTCATACCGCCAACAGACAAAAAAAACAACAAAAAGTGGACTCATTCTATATACCTTTTTAACTAATAAGATTGAACATTTCCCTGTTAATTTGGTAATAATTGGGTTTACAGCCATTTTAAAAATTTGGGTCTTGGGGCCGGCCCGTGGCTCACTCGGGAGAGTGCGGTGCTGATAACACCAAGGCCACAGGTTCGGATCCCATATTGGGATGGCCGGTTTGCTCACTGGGTGAGTGTGGTGCTGACAACACCAAGTCAAGGGTTAAGATCCCCTTACCGGTCATTTAAAAAAAAAAAAAAAAAAATTTGGGTCTTGATATTTTAAAATTTATTTTAAAAATAAACATCTTCACTCTTGCCTGTCTTTTCTGCTATTACTCTTATCAGTCTCTTGAATTATCTTTTTAAAAGTTAGTGATTTTATTAAAGTTTTAAATTTCCACATCAAGCCTTTCCATCTTTTATTTCTTCTACAATGCTAAGTTTATTTATTTATTTATTGTCTTTTTTGTGACCAGTAAGGGGATCGCAACCCTTGGCTTGGTGTCGCCCGCACTGCGCTCAGCCAGTGAGTGCACCGGCCATTCCTATAGAGGATCCAAACCTGCGGTGCGAGCGTCGCGGCGGGAGCGTCGCAGCGCTCCCAGCGCCGCACTCTCCCGAGTGCGCCACGGGGTCGGCCCTGCAATGCTAAGTTTATAAAGTACTGTTTTTCAAATATCTCATAACTTGCAGTTGCCTTTGAATATGAAGAAGTGTTAAATTCTGTATTAATAAGGAGAATGCATTTAAGACATACATAGCCACAGGCTGGTTTTTATATTCCTCAGGAGACAAAGGTTGGTCTGAATTTACAAGGACATAAGTCTGTGAATCTGGAAATATTCCTGTGTCTGGTCCTCATTTATTAGAATTATAAAATATGAATACTGGAAGTCTTTATTTATTTATTTATTTTTTTTGTCTTTTGTCTTTTTCCGTGTCCGGCAACGGATCGCAACCCTCAGTGTCGCCCCCGCACCGGACCGGGGACCGGCAACGGGATTGCAACCCTCGGTGTCGCCCCCGTGCCTCGCTCAGCCAGCGAGCGGGAACCGGTCTGTATGTGGGATCCGAACCCTCGGGCAGGAGCGCCGCCGCGCTTCCCAAGTGGCGCACTTATCCAGTGCGCCACCGGGCCGGCCCCAATACTGGAAGTCTTAAAAGGTGAAACATCCTGGTTTTGCTTTGTAAATTCAACATATGAGTTATTGGCCTACTGAAAAGGTAAAATTAACTAGGAAAGAGGTTCTCACCAAAAGTTTAACTATTTCCAAATGTTTCCTTAAAATAGCTTTAAAGAACATCAGTGATAAAAAAGCAGACCTTTTTTTTTGGAGGCTGGCCATACGGGGGATCCAAACCCTTGACCTTGGTGTTACCAGCATGAAGCAGACTTTTAAAAATAGAACTTATGGGCTGGCCGGTGGCGCACTGCTACAGTGCGCCGCTTGGGAGTGTGGCGGCGCTCCTGCCGAGGGTTTGGATCCCACATACAGACCGGTTCCCGCTCACTGGCTGAGCGAGGTGCGGGTGCAGCACTGAGGGTTGCGATTCCGTTGCCGGTCCCGGTCCAGTACGGGCGCGACACTGAGGGTTGCGATCCATTGCCGGACACGAAAAAAGACAAAAAGGAAAAAAAATAAAATAAAAAAAATAAAAATAGAACTTATGTTATACAGAAAAACAGGACTCAGTAATTTATAGAAAGTGTCATACATTCTTTGGACTTCAGAATTTGGAGAACCTGGGCCGGCCCGTGGCTCACTTGGGAGAGTGTCAAGTCAAGGGTTAAGATTCCCTTACCAGTCATCTTTAAAAATAAAAAAAGAATTTGGAGAACCAAAAAATTTTGGTTCTCAGTGGCCTGCAGGACATTGTGTTGGGAGCTGACAGCTGTACTGTTCAATACAGTAGCCATTAGCCACATGTAATTATTAAAATTTTAAACAAATTAACTAAAATTTAAAATCCAATTTCTTAGTCACACTAGCCTCAAGTGCTCAATAGTTACATGTAGCTAGTGGCTACCACATTGGACAGTGCAGATACGAAATATTCCCATCTCACAGAAAGTTCTGTTGGACAGCTTTTGCCTTACAAATCTTCATTTCAGTACATTCTTGCTTCTCCCTGTAGCTCCACAATGACCCTTCTCAAAATGGGGGCTGTGTATTTACTCAATAAACATTTACTAGTAAGTACCTACTAAGTGCCACACAAAGGGAAACGAGGCACACAGCTGAAGTTTTGTTTTGTTTTAAAAGATGACCGGTAAGGGGATCTTAATCCTTGACTTGCTGTTGTCAGCACCACGCTCTTCAAGTGAGCCAACCAGCCATCCCTATATAGGGATCCAAACCCGTGGCTTTGGTGTTTTCAGTACCACACTCCCCCAAGTGAGCCACGGCCGGCCCTAGACACAGCTGAAGTTTGAACACTGCTTCAGGTCTGGTGCAGCACAGCAGCCCTGCCTTCACTCTGCTGTTACTCTTTGCCCATTCTCCCCATCTAATGCCAAACTGCCCTCCTGCTGATGGAAGAAGACAGGATCCACATGTAGGTACATTTTTTTTTTTGAGCTGGCTAGTAAGCACATCTGAACTCACGACCTTGGTGTTATAAGGCTGCACTCTAACTAACTGAGCTAACCAGCCAGCCCAAGACACGATTATTGATCACTCTACTTAGGACCTGCAATCTGTCTAGGCATATTTTCCATCCAGGGGTTGCATATGGGTATTTTTGTCCAGTCAGAGCTCCTTACAGAAACTTAAGAGCTGTAACCACATATATTTCTTCAATATTTTTCATTGCAATTGTCAGTCTAAATCGTTAATGACAATTGCTTTTGTCTAACACTAAACTGTATCAACACTAGGACTGGCCCTTTACCCAGAATTCTCCTCAGGGGAAATGTGACAATGAAATGGATATTAAATAACAGGAAATTCTTTTTTTTTTTTTTTTTAAAGGTGACTGGTAAGGGGATCTTAACCCTTGACTTGGTATTGTCAGCACCACGCTCTCCCATGAGAGCTAACTGGCCATCCCTATACAGGGATCCGAACCCGTGGCCTTGGTGTTACCAGCACCACACTCTCCCAAGTGAGCCACAGGCTGGCCCAATAACAGGAAATTCTTACCAATGTTCCTAAGGGCAATCAGTGCTAGTTACAGAGGAAAGTGTATTTCAAGTCATACTCAAGTATTTCAGAACGAAGTGTCATGCTGTCTGCTTTCAAATGCTTCCTAGCAACAAATATAATACAGATATAGCAAATATTACAAATGTTATCTCTTAAATCTAGGTGGTAAACACGTAGGTGATCAATGTACTAGTCTTTTAACTTTTCTGTTTAAAATTTTTCATAACAGGGCCGGCCCAGTGGCGCACTGGAGAGTGCGCCGCTTGGGAGCGCGGTGGCGCTCCCGCTGAGGGTTCGGATCCCATGTGGAGACCGGTTCCCGCTCACTGGCTGAGTGCGGTGCGGGCGCAACACCGAGGGTTGCGATCCCATTGCCGGTCCCCAGTATGGGCACGACACCGAGGGTTGCGATCCCGTTACCGGTCAGTAAAAAAGACAAAAAGGAAAAATAAATAAATAAAAATTTTCATAACAAAAAGTTGAAAAAATACCTCACACCACTGGTCCATCCTGCAGGTTTTAATGGTTTTTATAAATAAGCTTAAAAAAATTAATAGTATCACTAAGAATAGCTTAGTGATACTCAACCCTTAGGTCTAACACACACCCCAAAATTCGTATATTGAAACTTAGTCACAAATGTGATAGTAAGAAGAGGTAGTGCCTTCAGGAGGTGATTAAGTCAAGAAGGTAGAGCCCTCATGAATGAGATTAAAGCCCTTATAAAACAGACTTCAGAGAGCTGGTTGGCCCACACAGCACTAGTCCAGGGGAAGCAGCAACAAGGCACCATCTTGGAAGCAGACAGCAAGCCCGCAGCAGACACCAACTGTTCCAGGGCCTTGTTCTTGGACTTCCTAGCCTCCAGAATTGTGAGAAATAAATTCCTATTATTTAGTTATTTATTTATTATTTTTGTTTGTTTTTTGTGACCGGTAAGGGGATTGTAACCCTTGGCTTGGTGTCGCCCGCACCGCACTCAGCCAGTGAGGGCACCAGCCATCCCTATATAGGATCCAAACCCGCGGCGGGAGCGCCACTGCGCTCCCAGCACCGCACTCTCCCAAGTGAGCCATGGGGTCAGCCCCCTATTATTTATAAATTACCCAGTCTTAAGATATTTTGTTATAGGAGCAGGAACAGACTAAGACAGTAGAATTTTAAGAAAAGGTTCTTCTGGTTAATTTAGCTTTCTGCTGAAGTGAAGGTTTGACAAAACAACCTCTTTTTGTTTTGTTTCAAAGTATTCCCAAATTGTAGGGCTGGCCCGTGGCTCACTTGGGAGAGTGTGGTGCTGATGACAAGGCCACGGGTTTGGATCCCTATATAGGGATGGCCGGTTAGCTCACCTGGGAGAGCATGGTGCTGACAACACCAAGTCAAGACTCAAACAGGTACGATGAGCCTAACAATCTTTCACAGATGATTAAAGATTTTGCGGGGTCTCCTGCTGACTATTCTTTTTTTTTTTTTTTTCTCCTTTTTGAGACTGGCTGCACTGCGCTCAGCCAGTGAGCACACCGGCCATCCCTATATAGGATCTGAACCCGCGGCGGGAGCGCCGCCGCGCTCCCAGCACTGCACCCTCCCGAGTGCGCCACGGGCTCAGCCCTCCTGCTGACTATTCTGAATAGCAAGATACTGTCCAGGACTGTAAAGATCAATCACTGTCCAGCACAATGGTTGACCAGGCTTTGAATCTATACCACAGCATGTGGTTGCTTTAACAAGTAATTCCTTAGTATGAGTTGCTATTGTTTAAATCTGCTTTTAATGATAATGCTTGATAACTACCATTAGCGCCTAACTATACGCTAGATGCTTTACACTTTCAGGTAGATTGCATAACTCCTGGCACATAGGTGGGCACGCCAGTAAAGATGGTGGCACTATGCTATTTTGCCACCTAGCATGTACCTGCATTGTAACTTAGGGTTGACTTCCAACTCTGTTCTTTGCGTCCCACTGCTTTGTACCAGCTGGCACACATTACCTTCTCTCCTAAAAAACAATTCTGCAGACTTAAGAAGTAAACAATTTGGTTTGTTTTCACAGTCTAAATACCAGTATCAGTAAGCATGCTACCAAATTTTTTTTTTCCCTTTTTTTGTCTTTTCTTGTGACCGGCAATGGATCGCAACCCTCAGTGTCGCGTCCGTACCGGACCAGGACCAGCAACGGGATCGCAACCCTCGGTGTTGCTCCCGCACCTCGCTCAGCCAGTGAGCGGCCAGTCTGTATGTGGGATCCGACCCCTCGGCGGGAGCCCCGCCACACTTCCCAAGCAGCGCACTGTAGCAGTGCGCCACCGGGCCGGCCCCATGCTACCAAATTCTTACACTGCTTTCTGTGAAGCAAGCTGACATCACTTACCTACACTTGCTCATCTGCCTGAGATACTAATAACAGCTAACATTTATTGGGATATACTATATGTCAGACACCTCTTGGCTCTTTATAATAATTTTCTCATTCAATCCTCTGAAAACATCCATGGGGTATATCTGATTATTATCCATATTTTACAATTGAGAACATTAACGAGGCTCAAAGAAGCAAAGTTGACCAGGGATAAAAAGATTATTTCCTCTCAACATTGATCAATACTTGTTACTTACAAACCATGTTATTTCAGAAATTAAAAGAATTTATAAGGGCTGGCCTGTGGCTCACTCGGGAGAGTGTGGTGCTGGTAACACCAAGGCCACGGGTTTGGATCCCTACATAGGGATGGCCGGTTAGTTCACTTGTGAGAGCATGGTGATAACATCACCAAGTCAAGGGTTAAGATCCCCTTACCGGTCATCTTTTAAAAAAATAAATAAATAAAAAATAAAAGAATTTAGGGCCGGCCCCGTGGCTCACTCGGGAGAGTGTGGCGCTGGTGGCGCTGAGGCCGTGGGTTCGGATCCTGTGTAGGGATGGCCGGTTTGCTCACTTGCTGGGCATGGTGCGGACAACACCAAGCCAGGGGTTACAATCCCCTTACCGGTCAAAAAAAAAAAAAAAAAAAAAAAAATTTATAAAAAAAAATACTTTTTTTTTCCCTTAG
>NW_007727780.1:273069-300801 GCF_000696425.1 Galeopterus variegatus
CCCCTTTCCGGTAAAAAAAAAAAAAAAAAAAAAAAGAATTTATAAATAAGAATACTTTATTTTTGCCTTAGTCAGTAGCTGACATAAAACTATCATGATATTTATTTACTTATCTATCTTTTTCTTTTTTTTTTTGTCCTTTTTTGTGACTGGTAAGGGGATCACAACCCTTGGCTTGGTGTCGCCTGCACCGCACTCAGCCAGTGAGCACACCAGCCATCCCTATATAGGATCCGAACTCGCGGCGGGAGCGCCACTGCGCTCCCAGTGCCGCACTCTCCCAAGTGCGCCATGGGGTCGGCCCTTTTTCTTTTTTTTGACAGTTGTCCGGTACAGGGATCAAACCCTGGACCTTGGTGTTATCAGCACCATGCTCTATCTAACCAACTGAGCTAACTTGCCAACCTATTTTGACTTTTAAAGCCAACTTTGTTCTTTCCCCAACTTTTTCCTTTGATCATGAATTCATGTAGAGCCAAGTGCCCAAAATTAAAACCCCCAAACTGTGAAGAAAACAGGCACATTTCTCTTTGGGAAAATCAAAGCTAGAATGTTTAGCTATTGGTGTTTCCCCTACCTAGCCACAGACTGAATGACTTCACTGTAGCAACTCAGGAAGAAGCAGACTCCTGCTTCCAAATTACCCCCATCATAGAACACCTATTATGGAAGGGCAAGCCAAAGGTTTAACAGGATGCCCCAAGGGGAAACCTCAAAGTGTTCAGACCTTCAAGTCTGGCCTACACAGGAAACATCTTTTTTTTTTTTTTTTTTAAGGGTGACAAAATGAGTTCTTCAGGACCACTTACTCCAAATTCACATTCTGCAAGACAGTCCAAGAAAAAAAGGTGAAGTATCTGTCTACCTCAAGGCGATGGGCCTGCAAAACTTAGAAGTCGTCCCTAGGTTTGCCCGCTTCCCATGGCATGCTTCCTCCTGGCTCCTGGGTTAGGCACTCTGATGCCAAGTCTCTCTTAGTCATCAACATTCTCATCCTTTAAGAATTTCAAACAGTGATACCAGTCTGCTTTAATTCTTACTTCTGCATCTAGGTAAGACAGTTCATTCCCTATACAAGTTTTCTATGTTCTAGTCTAGTTTCAAAAACTATAAACACATTGAAATTAAAACATGAGATATTAGGAATAAAAAATAACATGGGGGCCAAAAACCACAGTATCAGGTAGTCAACAGCATGGCTTCACATCGCCCCACCCCACCCTTCCCGGAAGCATGTACAGGAAGCCACAGGTAGTCACTGCAATGCCAATCCAAGATTACATGGTCATTATGGTCTAACAGTCACATTTGAAACAGCAACCTAAACCAACACCAAGCTGGAATGTTCTCTCCACAGGAAGACCAACTGTTTTCTACAGTAGAATGTCTGTGCAAGTCAGCCCCAGACCCTGGGAGGGTGGTACTGTGCTGGGGATGTGGTTCCCTCAAGCAGCGTGATGTTTGGAGACTAATACTGAAAGCTGCGTTTTGTCTGGATATCATCAAGAATCTGCTGCAGCTCCTCGTCTTCAAACCTCCCCTCCAGGCTACAAGAAAACAAAAAGAAATGAGTGTGTTAGCAATGGGCAACTTCCCCACACTCTTCTTTGACACATGCTCATCTCTGACACCCTCACCTTTCACCTGTATTTCTTTTCTGTTTTTTCCACATAAGAACATGAAAAATTTCAAACATACAAAAGGTATAAAAAAATAGCGTTAACAGTTAGCCCTACTTGGTTTAGATTTCTTCATAAACTTAACAAGGAACAATTGGTGGCTCTGTGTATGCTCCCCCAGCCCAACACCTTCCCCTCCTTCTCCAAAAGTAACCACTATCTTAAATTTGGTATTTATCACTCACACATATTTTTATACTTACTATATATTTATGTATCTGTAGCAATATGCAGCACTGTTTTTAAACTTTATAAGAAATGGCATCATACTACATGTATTATATCCTTCTGCAATTTTTTCTCTCAAAACTCATTTTGGCATTTGCTCACCATGTTGTTGTAATTCATTAATTTTTTCACTTCTGTATAATAAACACTGTATGACCATATAATGATTCATTTATCCACAGTCTTCTTGACTCACAAATTCTTTTTTTAAAAATTTTTATTGAATCAAAATTGATTATACATATTTTGGGGGTTCAATGTTGAGATATGTTGATCAAATCAATATTACTAGCATATATACTGTTATAAATCGTATTTATTATTTATGCCCCTTGTCCACTCTCTCTCCATCCCCCTTTCCCTCCCCCCTCTAATTACCCTAGATTTCTTCTTTCCTTCTGAAAGAGTAATGGTTACTCTGTTGATTTGTTGCCTAGATGATCTGTCCAATACTGAGAGGTGTGATCAGGTTCCCCAATATTATTGTAGAGCAGATGGTTCTTCTGACAGACTGCTTAATTCTGTTATTACTGCCAGTGCAGCAGTGAGCACTGGCCTACATGTCTCCTTGTAAACCTATGTGAGTTGCCTTTAAGATGTACCCAGGAATGTATTTCTGGGTCATGGGGTATATTCATCTTTAACTTTATTAGACATAATGAAATTGCTCTCCAAAGTGACTGTACTAATTTGCACTACTACCATCAGTGTATGAGAGTTCTAACCGTTCCACATTTTTGCTATCACTCAGTGTGGTATAAAACTATCATTATCATACACTGTTAAAAAGTGTTCAATGTAGGCAATATCTATTGAATTTTTAAATGCATACACCTTTTAGACAGTAATTCTATTTGTAGGAAATTATCCAATACACATAGAACTTATCACAACTGGTACTAACCTTGGTATCAGAGCCTTGGACTCCTCAGCAGTCTCTGGACAAAGGTTGGCCAAACAGGCCAACTCAAACTTATGAAGCTTTTTCTGGAGTAGCAAGCTGATTGCAGGGAGGAAAATCAAAACAAACAAAAAATCAAAGAATGACCAATAGGAAAAAGAGGACCATTTGCAATCTTTCAATTACAGTTATGCTGGCTGCAGAATCCCATTTCAAATCATTCCCTGTTCCTACCCCTAAAGAACAGGAAGCTCCAGAGAAAACAGGCAGAGACAATGAAAGCAAAGAGAACACATCAGGGTGGAGAAGCACGTGCCATCACCATTTAAGAAAAACCACTCTATACCTCAAGGACTATACATTTGCCCAGGAATTTATTTTGTTGCTCTCAGCTCTTCCTACTACTCTTTCTTGCTTTGTTATTAAAATTTATGTAAGCACATGATGTTAGATGTCCAATCTATTAGTTATTTTGACATGGAAGTGAATTCTCTTTTTAACTTATCTAGTAATAAAAAAATACAAGATACCCTATTCTGTGCAAATCTATGTGTAAACTGCTTATTTTAAAACTATAAATGTTCAAACCATATAAAATAATAGTCAATATAAAAACTATCTTGGGGGCTGGCCCATGGCTCACTCAGGAGAGTGGGGTGCTGATAATACCAAGGCCATGGGTTCGGATCCCATATAGGGATGGCTGGTTAGCTCACTGGGTGAGCATGGTGCTAACAAATCAAGGTTAAGATCCCCTTACCGGTGATCTTTTAAAAACAAACAAACAAAAAAAAAACTACCTTGGATTTACATCTACCTCTTCTATGGTAAATTTAGTTTCAGAGATGACCTTCAATTTTCTATTAAGAAACAAAAATTTACTGTGCCTGTAACTCTATCACAAGCATAATACCCATCACAACACAATTTAGAAAATACAGAAAAACAGAAAAATAAGTTACCTATATCACTACCTAAACAAAATTAACATCACCAACTTAGTATATCATTCCAAACATTTTTCTATGTTTTTGAATATAAACTCACTTTTATTTTGTAATTTTCTGTCACTTAAAGCTAATAAAGTTAGCTCACTTGGGATAGCATGGTGCTGATAACACCAAGGTCAGGGGTTTGAACTCCTATACTAGCCAGCTGCCCAAAACAAACAAAACAAAACAAAAACAAAAACAAAAAAACTTCCGAGAATAAAGATACTTTGATTTTGTAAAGAAAAAACTGTAGACATAGCTATACGGGAAGAGGTTCATAAAGTAGCGTGTGCACAAATGTGGAGAGATTTGTTGTAAAATGAACACATGCTTATTTACAAACGATATGAAAAAAAAATCAAAAAGATGAAAATAACCTGAAATTTTACCAAGAAATAACCAAATAACCAGTGTTAACATTTTCATGGAGATCCCCCTCCTTCCCTCTCTTTATATATACATTTTTAAACAAAAGAAATCATAACAAATTTTATTCTGTAACTGGTCTTTTTTCACTCAACAATACAGTAGCTGATTTCCAAGGCTGTACATACATAACTCTATCTTTAGCATAGCAGCCCACTGAAAGGTTGTGCCATAATTTACATGTCAAATTTCCTGCTGTTGAACATTTCACTTGTTTCCAATTATTTACTATTTTAAATAATACTTTTTGAACACTGTGATATTGTGATATGAGAAGAAATATTTATATTGGTCTCTGCCCCCGATTCCTGATATAGAGCTCCTAAAACCCTTATAGATAGGGGCAATAGGATAATCTTTTTTTGTAATATTTGGTCCTTGACCCCAGTTTCTAACTCAGAGCTCCTAAATCCCCTGGAATATCCTGGGTGACAGGAGCATCTTTTGTTCTAATGAGACAACTCCAGTGGGATCCTGGATATCCTCAGGATGGGGGCTGGTTGCCAGGGGAACCAACCATGTGATTAGAGGGCTGTAACTTTCAACCTTTCTACCCCCATTCCCTCCCTCTGGAGAGAGGAGAGGGGCTGAAGGTTGAATTGATCACCAAAGTCCAATGGTTGTAGTCAATCATGCCTACATAATGAAGCCTCCATAAAAACCCAAAAGGACAGGCTTCAGAGAGTTTCTGGGCTGGTGAACAAGAATACATCCATGTGCAGGGAGAGTGTCACATCCCAACTTCACAGGAATAGAAGCTCCTGCCCTTGGGACCATTCTGAACCTCACCCTATGTATCTCTTCATCTAGCTGTTCATTTGTATCCTTTATAAATACCCTTTGGAATAAATAGGTAAATGTAATTCAAGTGTGTTCCTGAGTTCTGTGAGCTGCTCTAACCCGAGGAAGGGGTCATAGGAACCCCCAATTTATAGCTAGTAGGTCAGAAGTACACGTCAAAACCTGGGGCTTGTGATTGGCATCTGAGCACTCAATCTGTGCGATCTGACATCATCTCCAGGTATACAGTGTTAGAACAGAATTCAATTATGCGACACCCAACAGATGTCACTGAAGAACTGTTTGGTGTGTGAAACCCCACAAGTCTGGTGTCAGAAGTGTTGTGCTGGAGACCAAAAAAAAAAAAAAAAAGTCCTCCCTCTCCACAAAGCACACTCCAGAGTAATAGAAGCAGCATCTGATTTACGATAACAGGGCAGGACTTGATCATACTTGTCTCAGTACTGGACAGATCATCTAGGCAACAAACCAACAGAGGAACAATTAATTTAACAGATGGAGAGAACAAATCTATTATTATTAGAGAAGGGAGGGGGAGGGGGAAAGAAAAGAGGAGGGGAAGGAGAGGGGGGAGATTGGACAAGGGGTATAAAGAATAATGTAACAGTGAATATGCTAATAAAAAAAATAATAAATAGCCTAGCCAAAAAACAAAAGAAAAACAAAAGTGTTGTGCTGAGTGACTGTGTAACAGTAGAAAAAAAGTTTTTTCCTCAGAAATATCACTGTAAATGCATACTTCTTTGTGTATCTGATTGATTACTGTGTGTTTTAAAGATCAATTCCTGGAAGTAGGACTATTCAGTCAAAGGACATGCCCATCCTGAAGGCTTTGGATATCCAGTGCCAGACTGTGCCCTAAAAAGGGATTTATCAATACACATTTCCAACAGCAATGAATCAAAGTGCCTACTTCCTCTACTTGTTACACTAGGTTTCCCATTCTTCTCAATCTTTTTAAATTTACTTAGGTATTTTACCATTTCTTTGATTTCCTTGAGGATGAACATTATTTCACGTGAAATAGCTAGCCAGTTGAAGTTCTTATGTAAATTGAGTCATTAGAGACTAGTCTATTTTGTAAAAACTAGGTGTCATCTCTCATTATTTATTTATTTATTTATTTATTTTTTCCTTTTTGTCTTTTTTCGTGACCAGCAACGGATCGCAACCCTCAGTGTCACGCCCGTACTGGACCGGGACCGGCAACGGGATCGCAACCCTCGGTGTTGCGCCCGCACCTCGCTCAGCCAGTGAGCGGCGGTCTGTATGTGGGATCCGAACCCTCGATGGGAGCATCGCCGCACTCTCAAGCGGCGCACTGTAGCAGTGCACCACCGAGCCGACCCTTGTTTGTTTGTTTTTGGCAGCTGGCTGGTTCAGGGATCTGAATCTTTAATCTTGGTGTTATCAATCATATTTGTTAGAGCTCTTAATATTAACAATATCAATCCTCAGTTTATTCATACTTAAATTTTACATATGGCATTTTATTTGATATAGGGAAATTTAAAGATACTTATGCAAATTCATTTACTTATTCAACAAATATTTAGTGCCTACAATGAGATCAACACAGTGGTGAACATGACTAAATCCCTGCTCTCATGGGGCCAGCCTGGTGGCGCACTGCTACAGTGCGCCGCTTGGGAAGTGTGGCGGCGCTCCCGCCGAGGGTTCGGATCCCACATACAGACCGGTTCCCGCTCACTGGCTGAGCGAGGGGCGGGCGCAGCGCCGAGGGTTGCAATCCCGTTGCCGGTCCCGGTCCGGTACGGGCGCGACACTGAGGGTTGCAGTCCGTTGCCGGACATGAAAAAAAACAAAAAAAAAAAAAAGCTTACGTTCAACTATAGTTCATCAATTTTCCCCATATTTAAAGTCTTGTCAACCATAGCCAAGACAATATACATTTGCTCATGTTATCACATAGTACTTTTTTACATCATAGCTTACATTCAAATTTTTAATTCTTCAAAAATTTATTTTGGTGTAAAGTATAGGGTTTAAACTTTGTTTAAGGCTGGCCAGTTAACTTAGTTGGTTAGAGTGTGATGTTGTAACATTAAGGTCAAAGGTTCGGATCCAACATCAGCCAGCCACCAAAAAAAAAAAAGAAGAAAGAAACTTTGTTTTAAAATACTCCTATTTCCCCACTAACTTAGAGTGCCATCTCTCTCTCTCTCTTTTTTTACAGTGCCATCTTTATAACATACCAGACTCGTATAAAATATGACAAATTCATATTTGAATCTTTTCCTGAACTTTCTATTCTATTCCAATGATCTATTCTCATGCCAAAGTGTCACTATTTTAATTACTGTTGATTTTTACTGTATTTTGGTATCTTGTAGGGTAAATTCCTCTTCATTATCCTTTTTTAAAAATTTACTGACAGTTCTTACAAATTTAAGATCATTTTATTAAATGCCCCCCCCCAATCCCTTCAGTATTTAGAATGGCACTAAATGTATACATTAATTTTGGGATAACTGAGAATTGTATAATAATTAAGACCTCTTATTCATAACTGTGCAAATCCACCTTCATTTAGTCAAGTCATCCCTGAGGCCTAACAGTTTGTAGTTTTGTATGGAATGTCTGCACAGTTTCAATTTTTTCCACACACCCCCCATTTTAAAAAACAGATTATACTCATTCTGTGCACACTTTACATATGTGAATATCTTTCAATTTCATTTTCTTTTTTGTCGTGTCCGGCAACAGATCGCAACCCTCAGTGTCGTGCCCGTACCGGACCAGGACCGGCAACGGGATCGCAACCCTCGGTGTTGCTCCCACACCTCGCTCAGCCAGTGAGCGGGAACCGGTCTGTGTGTGGAATCCGAACCCTCGGCGGGAGCGCCACCGCGCTCCCAAGCGGCGCACTATAGCAGTGCGCCACTGGGCCGGCCCTCAATTTCATTTTCTACCACAATTTTTAATGATAATATAGTAGCCCATCAAATGGATTTACCACAATTTATATAATTACTGTTATATGTTTAGGTTGTTTTTATCTTTGGTTATTACGATAAATAGCTGTCTGAAGAAGACCTGTGTATATATATCTTTTGTCCATCTGACCTTTCCTTAGGACAGTACTTTTCAAACATTTTCACCAAAGTAGAACAAACAAGAACTCCCAGGGGACCTGGATGGAGTCATAGGCTCAAATGACTTTTTGTAACTTTAAGATTTTAAGTCTCAAGAAAATATAAAAATTCATATGCATTTTTTGCTTTACTCCACAATATGCTGGGATTTGTTTGCTTTAATGTAAAACTGTTTTAAATCACCTACCATCAAATGAAACTAATACTTCAGAAAGATGTGCCATCTTTCTGTGACCTCCTATATACCCCAGAACATCACTGTGTCTCCCAGGATACATCCAACCCAATTTGAGAAGTAATGCCTTAGGAAAGAGTGCTAAAAGCTGGTTACCCCTGAAAAGGTAAAGCAGGGATGGCCAGTTAGCTTAGTTAGAGAACAGTGTTAGAATACTAAGGTCAAGGGTCAGATTCATATACCTGTCAGCCACCAAAAAAAAAGAAAGGTAAAGGTAAAAGCAAAGATCCAGAAAGAATGCCCTTGATCTACACTTATTAACATATAAAGATCACTAAGACAATTTAGGTAAAAAATAAATAAGCCCCCTTTATTTAAAAATAATTTTAAAAAACTCCACAAAAGAATGCTATGTTTTTTATAAGTATGTGCGTATGCGTGTGAAAGTTACTTTACAGAAAGACACCTCGGATTTGGGGTATAAAAGCAGGTGGCCAAAGCAATTTAAAAAATTTTGACAAGAACATTATTTTACTCTCATTAAACACACACACACACACACACACACACACACACACACACACACACACAAAACCTCACAGATGTTGCCTAGGAAAGGGGTAAAGGGTGAGCATTCTACTTGCAGATGTCCAGTAGTTTGGATTAATAAAAACTTTCTTTTAGGTCTGGCCCAGTGGCGCACTGGAGAATGCGCCGCTTGGGAGCACTGCGGCGCTCTCGCCGAGGGTTCGGATCCCACGTGGAGACCGGTTCCCACTCACTGGCTGAGCGTGGTGCGGGCGCAACACCGAGGGTTGCGATCCCGTTGCTGGTCCCCGGTACGGGCGCGACACCGAGGGTTACGATCCCGTTACCGGTCAGTAAAAAAGACAAAAAGGAAGAAAAAAACAAAAAACTTTCTTTTAGTACTTACCTACGGACACTGGCAATGGTCTCTCTGTTTTTGAAACGACTGAAACGAGCTGTGTAGTTTAAAGTTTTCATGAAGACCTCCGAGAGTTCCTGTTCATCCTCTGCACTCTCATTCTGTTGCTTTCGATGCTCCAGAAGCATATGAACTTCTGAATTTAGAAGTGTCTCAGCTGTTTCAAACTCTATTTGTGACAAGCATAAATGCCAGCTGAAAATATTCCTTCAAAAGCCTGCTTCTAAATGCTCATTTTGTATTTGAACATTTCTCTACCCCTGCAGAAATCAAGGGCTTCCTACTTCACATCTTTACCTTCATCCACACTCATGTACCACAAGGCACCGTGGAATTCATGAGATACTAAAATTTAGCTCAATTAGGCTAGATAGTTAGTGACACCAAAGTACCTGACCTAGATATGCTATTAAATAATGACATCATTATCCTGATTAGGCCAGTTACTAATTTCAAAATGGAGCACAATTATTTTCCTCTAGCCCGCATGAGCTCATAATTTTTATATTTCTATAATGCTAACATACTCTCAATTTAAAGAACTGTTACATGTTATGGAGGGCCAGGTGTCTGGAAACATACATTAATAATGTACCCCAAATTCTATCTTTGTACGTGCACAAATCTATTATAAGCACTCCTTAAAAATTAAATTTGAAAAAGAAAAACTGTTGCCTCTTTTCCATAATATTTGGCAACCTTTTCCTATGTTTCCAGAATAACACTGTTTAAAATGCTATTATTCCCTTGCTAATATCATTCTCTCCATTATATTCCCATAGGACCATATGTTCCTAATACTTATCTCAAAGTATTAGAGCTGGCTTTTATCTGTCTTTCCCTTACAAGTGAGTTCCCCCAGAGTAGAAACCATTCATTCGTAAACATAAATTCATGTTTATAATCCCACATACAAGAAGAGGAAGCAACAGTGAGCAAAATCCAAAATTCTTTCCCTTACAAGTGAGTTCCCCCAGAGTAGAAACCATTCATTCGTAAACCTAAATTCATGTTTATAATCCCACATACAAGAAGAGGAAGCAACAGTGAGCAAAATCCAAAATTATTTGCAATTTGGCATTTATATGTGATATGGGAATGTTTTCTATTGGGGAAATCACTAACAGTTCCAGCAGAGTAATGACTTCCCATTTCTTGAGCCAGGTGACAAGAGCTTCATTCTTGTTCTACAACATGGACAGCCTATGTGGGGTGCCAGGAGGAAACAGTATTTTTATTTGAAAGGTACTCATTGCTACTGAATATAATAGACATCCAAAAGCTATTTTTCTACCTGAGGGCGGCAGAGTTTGAACAAGAAGAACCTGAGAGCACCTTCTTTCCTAGTCCATTAGCCTGTAACAGGGGATATACCACATTAAGTGACTATTCTGTACCAAAAACTTTACCTCTTTTCATCTCCAACCCCAAAAGGTTGAAGTACCAGTGAAGAAACTACTGCACCAGAGCAGTCAGCGAAAAAAGGCATTAAGTATCAGGACTATATGACCCCAAAACTCTAAAGTGAGAGTAAAAAGAGACATAAGTACCCACTACCAAAAACAGGAAGAAGTGGCTAATTAGCCAGTTAGTCTCAGCTTCTGAGTCTGCAGCATTAATACAATCTTACAAAATGAAGATTAAGAGGCGTAACAAGAGTTACTAATAATAATCACAAGTTCAGTATAGCTGTGGATGCTTTTAAGCCTCCTGGAAAATCGGCCCAAGTTAGAGATGCCTCCCTTTCTGCACTAAACCATGTAATGGGATGAAATGTAATGGGATGAAACTTTCAGGACACCTATTCCTCATTAACGGCAATGCCCAAGTACTATTTATATACTATCCTCACTGTTTTTAGCCAAGGAAAGGTAAAGGCAGCAGAACTGTGACTCAGGGGACCTAGGAAAGGGGTGCCGAGACCTACCCACAGACGCTTTGGGAAGCATTTCCAGGATTCAGCATCAACAAATGGCAGGAGAAGGGGCAGTTCAGACAATTTTTATAATTACTGACAGGAGGGGCCTCTCCGCATGGCTAATCCGAACAAACACATTGTAGGTTAAATCACAGACACATACATACACACACACACACACACTCACTCACTCACTCGGGAAAGGGATATAGATTGGGGATCTGCATGTGGACAGGAGGGGCCTCTCCGCATGGCTAATCCGAACAAACACATTGTAGGTTAAATCACAGACACATACATACACACACACACACACTCACTCACTCACTCGGGAAAGGGATATAGATTGGGGATCTGCATGTTTTCCTCCCTTGTGCAGGCATCTTAAGAACAATGGCCACAATTTATTAATTTCTGTTCCTAAAGAAAGGAAAACAATTCCTTGCCCAGCATCTCATCTGGGAATTTTCTTAAGGGTCCTTCATTACAACTATTAATAAGTATTTTACAATAAGAGTGGCATTTTCAGATGGTCTTCTTATATTGCACTTTTTTCTCTCCAGTACAAAATGAGTCAGGGGATTTCTTTAGGTGGAGAGGGAGTGACTGGGATTATATAATCCTTTCTGGAAAAAATGGCTTATTTCCTCAATACAGTTGCTGTTAATGATGGACAGATTTTATTTGCAGGCAAATAGCTCATGAAAACTACCACTGAAGACACCCAGAAGCTTTCAGTTGTCTCACTCATTCTTTCAGTCATACAATGAAATAATAAACACCTGTTTACTTTCCAACCTACAGCAAAGGCTTTCCTTATCTTTTCAGTACTGTTGTTTCTATATATCTACATATGTCCTAAAATACATAATAAACATTTTCTATGTCTTTGTCAGTTGAGAAATTAAAGATAACGTATTCAGAACTCTAACACTGTTAATAGATGTGCTCTAAGATCTAATTACACCTGATTCAGGGCTGACCGTTTAGCTCAATTGGTTAGAGTGCAGTGTTGTAACACCAAGATCAAAGGTTCAGATCCCCCTATACCAGTCTGCTGCCCCGCAAAAAAGAAAATTAATTACACCTGATTCCATACATTTTTTTTTATAATTTACTTTTTAAAAAAAATTTCATGTATTTATTTATTTTTGGTGGCTGGCCGGCATGGGGATACAAACCTGTTACCTTTGTGTTACAAGGCTATGCTCTAACCAACTAAGCTAACTGGCCAGCCCTCAATACAATTTTCATGTGTATCAAATACTACCTGATTTTATAAAAACAAATATTTTCAGAGTGTAACAAACAAAACAAAACGCTAAATAAAAAGTACTTAGACAAAACCCAAGTATAAAAAATTGACTTAATTTATCACAAAATTAAGAAAACCATCTGCTTTTTAGTTATTACACCTTAAAAAAGAAACATATATTTCCATTATGCCAAAAACTTTCATGAATCTGTCCTACAGAAATATTTGAACTTCATTCAGTGAAATAAACAACTGGAAGCAACCTATATGTCTAACAATAGATAAACAAAGGGGCCAGCCTGTGGCTCACTGGGGAGAGTGTGGTGCTGATAACACCAAGGCCACGGGTTTGGATCCTATATAGGGATGGCTGGTTAGCTCACTGGGTGAGCGTGCTGCTGACAACACCAAGTCAAGGGTTAAGATCCCCTTACTGGTCATCTTTAAAAAAAAAAGATAAAAAATATTATGATACAACCAGTAAGTACTATCTAGCCCTTTAAAAGAACAGTCCTATACAATATATCCTCAAATTTTTAAAAAGCTGTAGGATGTCTACATTATAACCCAATTTTTGTGGGGAAAAGTGTAGGTGTGTATGTATATATTTCTATATAAGCATAAGATTAGTTTGGAAGGATAAGCACTAAACTTTTCACAGTACTTCAGATGAAAAGAATGTGAAGTTTCACTTTTTACTGTGTATATAATAAATTTTAAAACAGGAGGGTATTGTTAAGGTCTCTCCTATCAGGTGTTTTTCACTACCTGTACGATATAGCATTTTTATTTTTATTTTATTTTTTTCAAAAGATGACCGGTAAGGGGATCTTAACCCTCGACCTGATGTTGTCAGCAACACGCTCACCCAGTGAGCGAACCGGCCATCCCTATATGGGATCCGAACCCGTGGCCTTGGTATTATCAGCACCGCACTCTCCCGAGTGAGCCACGGGCCCGCCCCGATATAGCATTTTTAAATCTTAAGTCTCCTGCTTATTTTGGGTTGCTAAATTACAAATAAAATACATCCCACTGCACAGAACAAGTACCCTGACAGAGAAGTGTGCTTTGCTTGCTGCCATTTGACAAAGATTCTCTCCTTGACCAAACTCTAGCCAGGTTTCTCTGAGCCTTCTTCTTGACTAGGCCTCAACCTTGGCCCATAAAGACCTGACAAAACACTGATATGGTTTCTAACAGCTCAAGACCGCATCCCTACGATGACCCTTCCCTGCTCCCCTTAAAGTGCATGCCTGAGAAAACTCAAGGTTGCCAAAATTTTACTGTTCGTTCTAGCCAATACCCGAAGATAGGGCTCCTGTGTCAGTCTCTGTGGTAGGGTAGGAGCCTAACTTGGATAGGAGCCAGTCAACAAACCAAGGTGAGTTTCAGATGGACCAACCCTGCCCATCCCGCTTTTTTGTAATTTTTCACTTCTCTGACTCTCAGGTTCTGTACAAATCAAAGTCGAGTTTAGTTCACGCTGGACTCTCTTCCCTAGTGCAACAGTATATTACTGATTAAAACCTGTCCTTACCATCTTAGCGTACGGCTTTTTGAGACATCGCTCCAGAACTTCGCAGTTTATTACCAGATAAAATAGTTAAAGAACTGGCGGGTTACGTCAGTCGTTATAACACCAAGATCAAGTCGTTATAACACCAAGATCCCCGGATCCTCGTACCAGCCTGCTGCCAAAACAAACAAATAAAACGACTTAAAACAGGTCTCAAGAGGCCGTTCCGAGGCAGAGTGGGGTCGTGGGCCGAGGATTCCAGGGATGGGGCCGTGGAAACAAGTTGGTCCTTTCTGAGGCACCGAGCCAGCCTGTCTTAAGTAGTCTATTTTATCTGTTAACAAACTGCGAAGTTCTGGAAGGATGTGTCAAAGATAAACAAAGCTGTACACTAGTAAAAGTGGTAAGGACAGGTTTTAATCAGTAATATACTAGTGCACTGATTAGGGAAAAGAATCCAGCGTGTGCCGGGCCGGGCCCCTCCCCGGTCCGCGTCCCTCCTCCTCCCAGCCCCATGCCGCCGGACCGACCCGGGCGGATAACACCATGCCTGCGGCGACACGCGAGGTGGCGGAAGTGTCCGGCAGCCCTGGGCCCCACCTTTCGGAAAGATGAGCTGTGAGGCGTCCTCCTCTACGTCGCCGGCCCGGGGATCACTGCCGCCTGCCGCCATGGCTGCGCCGAGCGCCTCCACAAGCCCCGCCGGAAGCGGAAGCGACGGCTACGGTCACGGAGGGGCGTGGTCTGGGGCGGGACGGTGGGCGGGGCCAAGGAAGGCGGCCGGGGAAGACGGAGGGACGGTTCCGGCGGGCGGGGAGAGGGGATCGGGGTGGCGGGGTACCTGACGTTCCCTGTCAGCGTGGGAGAAACCGTGCTCCTTCTCTTCTCCAATACGTCCTGGGACCGTCGCCAGGCCTTTCTGGGCGGAGGAAGGGACGACATGAGATTCAGGAATGCGCTAAGTGACGGACCCAAGGAACTCCCTTTGATGGTGAGCTGGGTAGGTGACTCCGAAAGCGTACAGTGGAATTTCTCTCAATGACTTAAACATTTTTAGTTTGATTGATTTATAGTGGATTATCTAATACTTCTGAGCACGTGGACAATAATATTGAGAGGCCTGTAACACATCTGTTGGAACATTTGGGTGATACGTAGAAAATTAAGCAAATGAAAAATGATGCTGTGTTCAACTCCAGAGAATACAAAAGGTTGTACAATAAAGGAAATAATCATAGTGCACTTCTTGGCTCACTAGTGAACAATATTTAGGTCATAATGTAAACTGTTGATTTAATAAAAAATGAATTGAAGGGCCGGCCCGTGACTCACTCAGGAGAGTGCGGTGCTGATAATACCAAGGCCACGGGTTCGGATCCCATATAGGGATGGCCGGTTCGCTCACTGGGTGAGCGTGGTGCTGACAACACCAAGTCAAGGGTTAAGATCCCCTTACCGGTCATCTTTAAAAAAAATAATAATTAATAAATAAATAAATAAATGAAATTGCCACCTGCTGTTGGCAGTCTGCTGGTAAATACTACAAAGGAAGCCAAAGGAACAAACAGGTACCAGATGATTGTGTACCATTCACATGTAACCCTCTCACTTTTGCTATTGATACAGTCTCTAGAGAAAGAAAGGTATGGAGTCTATGGGGGTTTTGTGTGATTCTGCCAAGAGCCCTTGACATACAGATATGAAGACCTCCAGAAGGTTGTCTTGAGAGTCCTAGACTTTTCAGGCCTGTCTGGTCCCTGGGAGTGTGACCTGAGAGGGCTTGTCCACCCTGTCATGCTGTGCTGGCAAAGTTGTCTGCCTCTCCCTTAGAAGCCCTCCCTCCTCAAGATCATGCTGCCTTACTTCAGCATCCATTTCTCTCAGGAAGCCTGTTCTGACTTGGAGGGCTGAGCTTCACCTCCTCTCTCATGCCAAGAAGCTTAAGGTTCCATAGGGTTTGATGCTTGCCCCATTGTTCCTATCTACACCCAGCACTGGATGATGATCCAGATAACCACAGCCATTGCACCGTGTGCTGGAGCCTACGCAAAGTATTTCCAACAGGCTACCTTGGAGATTTGCACTTCTGTAACAAAGCAGGAAATTAGGCTCAGAGTAGTAACACTTGTGTGCCTCATAAATGGTAGGACCAAGATTTGAGCGTAGGCCTATTGGACTGCCAGCTTGTGAAGATTCCAGTTGTCAGCCGCCCTGGGTTATTTCTTTGGTTGGGAGCCAGGGTGGGATCAAAGAATGCCATACTGGGTTTGGGAGATGGCCTGTCTGATTGGTGGCAGGGACTTGAATGACTACTGGGAGAACTTCAGACCTCTCTCCTCCTCCGTGATGTAGTATACACCAAGGTCAAGGGTTTGGATTCCTGCACCAGCCAGCCGCCAAGAAAAAAGAAATTGAAAGGGGTCACTTGTTTTTCAATTTGCTACGGCACACAGAACTTGTATGTGTAGAGGCAGCAAGTAAGCAGGAAGAGACCCTATAATCTTTGAGCTTCGTTTTATCGTGAGGAAAACAGATTCAAAAGGGATAAGACTGGGCTGACCCTGTGGCTCACTCGGGAGAGTGTGGCGCTGAGAGCGCCGAGGCCGTGGGTTCGGATCCTATATAGGGATGGCCGGTGCACTCACTGGCTGAGCGCAGTGCGGGCGACACCACACCAAGGGTTGCAATCCCCTTACCGGTCACAAAAAAAAAAAAAAAAAAAAACGGTATAAGACTTGCATGATGTTCCTCAGGACACTACTCTGGTTCTTTGTACAGTATTGGTTCAGAATCAAGTCCTTCAAGTAAAATTTATCACCTAACCCTGACAGCATGTTTATCTGTAGCCATGTGTTTGAGTTTTGCCAAGCGCAAGGGCTTCAGAATTGTCAAGATTCTACCTCCCTAAAAATAAGAACTTAAGCTGAAGACTGACAATCCCAGTAAGTGAAAGTTTGTGTGTTTGAACAATGACTCTACCATTTTCTCCAAACCCTTATCATCATTTCTGGGCCATCCCCAGAGAACAAACTTTTCTGGTTAGGTCAGACCACACCAGTTATGTCTCAGGGTCTTTGCTTGAATTAACATCACCAAATGATATCTTAAATTTGAGCGTGTCCCCCCCCCCCCTTTCAGAGTTTTAGCTTTTTTGGCAAGGTCAGTTTCATATGAAAATGAACCTTCTGGAAAAATCCAAACTTTTAAGTGTTTATGGATGATAGCTCGGGAAACTTGGCTCTAAAAAGTCAGTGGTGGACTGCCGCCAGGCTAGTTCAGTCGGTAGAGCATGAGACTCTTAAAAAACCAGTGGCAGAGGGGAATTAGCTCAAGTGGTAGAGCACTCGCTTAGCATGCAAGAGGTAGCAGGATCGATTCCCACATCATCCCCTCCTTCCTCCCACTTCCAGACTACCAATGGTATCTGGTGAATACATTAACTGGATTTACCTCTCAGAACCACTACCTTGTGTACTTCCATGCTAGGTTAAAAAAAAGAAATGAAATAAAAAAAACAGTGGCATTGCCACCAACCACAGAAATACATTCAAGTACAAAGGGGGTCATAAGCACCACACAAAACAGGCAGGTTAACTGAATACTATCTGGTTGGCTGTCATCGAAAGTAAAACTGACCACTATTCCATATAATTCAAGTCACATGGTTTTTTTTTAAAAAAGAGGCAGGACAAAGAATAACTTTTACCCATTATGATTTATTCTCTACAATACTTCATTAAAGAGTTCAATGATTTGCACTCAGAAGTTATATAGCCAAGAGGCAACCAAGTGTAATACAAAGAATTGGTCTGAAGTCTTTGCACTGAAGGCCATACAGTCTCTTGCTTCAGAGAAATAAGAACAAAAATAAACAGAAAGAACACATAAAGAGCTCCCTAGGCTCCAGAATCCCAATAGAAAATAACAGCAACAGTTAGTGAAACTGTAGATAACATATCATGGAAAAAAGATCTTGTGGAAAATATTAAAATTAACACCCAGGACTTCTTTCGTATAGATGATTTTTATTATAAACAACAAAATATATGTAATGTCTCAACTACAAACCTTTCATGTCGAAAAGATCTCTAACATGAGTTGTTTTAATACTATGAAGAGAAAAAGTTTAAGAATCTCACAGTGGAAACAATCCAACGCTGACAAACTCTAGTGATCAAAGACATTCTCTTTTAGTTAATGTAAAACAAAGACAATTCATAATTACAGAGAGAATGTCCTAGCTGTGGGTATCATGAGACAAGCCAACTTTCCAGACCAAAAGGCACTCACAGCTAGGGATTAAACGAACTCCAAACCAAGCCAGCGAGGTTGGGCTGGTTCCTTGAAAACAGTGGTTACCTACTGTACAGCTTGAGCAACCCAAGGACAAAAGAAACACTCAGCAAAAAACATTCCCTTTTCTTTAAGCCCACCACTGTCACACATGTACTGGCCACCCTCATCACTGCTTTGGTAAGCATGTGGAAGGCAGTTGAGTTCCAGTTCAGAGCTGTTATCTCCCTATGCAAAGCTGCCACATGGATGATCCAAACTTGGTATTTTTCCTGAGAGCCACCTGCCACACATTTTCACAAGGTGACCATGACTATACACTCCAGGCTGCTTCTGGACTAGGCCCTGTTCAAGATGGACGGACGGTGCCCATCCCTTCTGGGGCTGAATAATTTTCCTTGATCAATTCCTGAGTCCCCTTACATCAAGAGGAACTCGAGCACTTCCACTGCCAGACTTGTGTGGGACCACAAGGGAATGTGCAGGGAGTTAGCCTTCTTCACGCCAAAAACCACTGAGCCCACTTCAGTGTAGTGCTGGGCTTAACCAGCCTGATTCTTGTGCACTGATTTTCCCATTTCTTGGGTTTTTAAATTTTCTGTTCATTTTCTTAAATGGCAGGTATCCTACCCCACCCTCAATAAAATAAAATTAAAAATGTACTATACATTGGGGAAGACAAATAGGGCAACATTTCTACAAGAAAAAATAGGCTTGAGGAGCATGGCACTGTAAATGCTTGCATGACCAGTCTCACTGAGCGCGCTCAGGGGTGAAAGTTTAGCACCAATTTTTTTGCTTTTTTAACCTTTAGAAATTAAATACAACTTTTAACATAGAATACTTGAACAGTAATGAGTGTAGCCCTATGTATCAATACTGTTGCACAAACTGAAGGTGGGTGGTTTAGTCCAGAGCTGACCACCCTGACATCAATCGGTGGCACCTAAGAGGAACTGTTGCCACATCTATTTGTAACAGGACACTTATTATTCTCAGCAGCAGGAAATCATGAAACGACCCCTTCATCTTCATTTACATTGCAAGGGAAACGTGGCAGGCTGCGAGAACCCAGCACTGCAGTGAGGGGGGGATGCAGCCTAGGCACCCTGATGTCACCCACGTTTTCCTCACACGTCCCAGGTCTTCAAGACCAGCACAGGACGGTGCCAAGCAAACCCACTCACCCTCACCTCACCCATTCCTTCCAAGAAACTTGACAGCGATGCCTAGAAATAGCATGCGTCCTTTCTTAGATTGTGCCCCCACTTCCCCACCCCCCACCCCAAACCTGGCAGAAGAAAACTCAAAAGATCTTTTGACTTGAGTATTTGCCCATTTCGGAAAGCCACACCACCATCACATAAACTTTAAAAAATAAGTTAAATCAAAACATCATGTTCACTGGGTGGTCACCGAATCCACCTTGAGTTCTCTAAGCATGTTGTTGAAAACCAGTGTATCGTCCTTAGGATCCTTTCTTCCAACTGGCCACCTCTTCCCTGTGAATCACTTTAGCAGTGCCTTTGTGACAATGTTTTCAAAGCATCTTCCAAGTCCCCTAGTTCTACAACTTTGCCACCAAATGAGTTAAGATAGGCAAGAGGGAGGAAAAACTTGCTGACAGCTATTTGGAAATCAGCAACAATGGAAGGGGGAAATATGTCACATGAAAGTTTGAATGACCTAGAGTAAAATGAGCTATTTGGAATTTTGCCCTGGTGGGCGGGCTGAAGATTCCTAGCATGTTAGGAGGGAGGAAAAACTTGCTGACAGCTATTTGGACATCAGCAACAATGGAAGGGGGAAATATGTCACATGAAAGTTTGAATGACCTAGAATAAAATGAGCTATTTGGAATTTTGCCCTGGTGGGCGGGCTGAAGATTCCTAGCATGTTAGGAAAGATAAAGATTCACCTTGTTTAATTACACAGCTTTGTTCTAAAGTCGTGTAAAGGACTGAAACATCAAGCCTTCCCACTTCTACAGGCAAACCAGAAAAAGGAATTTCCCTTCTTCAAGGTCCCTTGGGATGTTTGCCGGGAAAGAAAACCAACTTGGAGACCCTGGATTCTCTCTTATGATCATGTGGCCTCCTAAAGCCCAACCCAACTGCTTGTTTGCACATCAATGCTTCTGAGAACCTAGATCCAGCTATAGGCACTGCTACCAGTAGAGGAGTGAGGTAGCCGGTGGTAAGGAAAAGGTCTCTCCTTTCACACTTGCATGTAGCAATGGTATCAGGACCTCCCGTGGGCATCTCCATTCCATTCCTCAGCAGGCTACACCACAGGGCTCTGTTCAATACCAGAAGACTCAATGCAGTAAGTGCCAGAAAATCCAACTGACAGTGGGATGAGAATTAAAACCTTCACGGCTTATTGAGCAATGAGATCTGCAACGCCATCCAAAGGGCTTCCGATCTTGAAGTGGGTCTCTGTCCAGGAGCCTCAAAGGACTCATGGTGCCCACGTTCAACCCTAACATGGCGTCCATTTATGAAGTATGGAGGTTGTGATCAATTCTTGGTATGCAATAAACTGGAAGTTTAAAAAAAGGAATTTAAAACAACCTAAAAATGTTTCTTGTTGGTCTCCGTTGCCCAGACTGCCAGGGGAATACACCTACTTGATCTGGGGAGGCTGAAGTGGTGTGTGGGGGGTAAGCCTTCATGGATCATCAATTCCAGCTTCCAGTGTGTGGCCAACACACATATGGCAAATCACCAGATAAAGTCTTCTGAACCCACACAGTAATTCTCCTAGTCATGGAGGAGCCCCAATCCAACGGAACCCCATATTGAGGAAAAGCTGAAATAAGGCTTGGGCCCCTCAAGTTCTGTTTCATTCAGTGTAACCCCACCCCACCCCTCAGTCAGTGGGAGGCAGGCTTGGCAACGGAAGCTAGCATCATAAAATGGTGCAGTAATAGAAGTAACTGGACCAGGAAGAGGAGGCATCTGCTCCAATGATGTCATAGCCATTGGTGGCCACAGGGGGGTGGGACTGGTCATGCAGCCGTGTGTCAGGAGTAATGATTGTAGAGGGGCGGGGCATGAAGAGTGCCATTCTGGAAACAGTGCTGTCGAGAAGCAATATATTCTGCATAACTGATTGTCACCTTCTCACTTCGGTACCTGTATAAGGAAACAGGAAAGGGTATCAGGAACTCCAAACACTTCATTTTCTAAAGTCACTCAGCAGAGAAAACCAAAAGCTTATTCCACACTTTGAAAGAATAAAATGGAGACCAAGAGCAATATAACAGAAAATGAAAGACAGCACAAGAAAACAGTGTTATTACAAATGAACAAGATGAAAAAGCACAATCACAATTCACCCCTGAGAATGTATTTCAGCACATCCCACCTTTAAACACTAAATACGCTTATCAGGCTGCTTGTAAGCAATCTGCTACTGGGGTCTGGATGAAGAATTTCAAGGTCAAATTACACGGGTGGCAGACTGAAAGATGGCTGCACCAAAACCCAGTATAAACTACATATCTATTTTCAGGTTATAATGTGATAAATTTGACAGAAATGAAACCTCAACTTGCAGAAGAGCAACAAACACATTATTATAACTAAAAGGGTTACAGATACCTAATTTTGGGTCAATTCTGATGAAGCAGGTTAAAGGGTCCTTGGAGCTATATAGCACAGATCTCAATCCCCAGATGAATATGCCATATCACAGGGTCATCAGAACAGAATTCATAGGACTTTGGCTTTGCTCTGGAAAGAGCCATGAGTCAGGATGCGAAGCATGGGGTGTTACAAACCTATGGAGCCTACTACAGACCACAGGAGCTGGGTGTGACAATCCTTACCCAGAGCCATCTCTTTCCCACTGTAATCACTTCTCCACTGCAAGGTGATTATTCCTGAATTTTGACAGGGAAATGGCTGTTCAAATAAATTATAATAATAATAATAATGCTTTGTATTTGAAGTGGTTTTTTGTTGTTCTTTTTAAAATTTTTGGAATCCAAAGCATTTCAAAAACACTGGATTATCTTCCAAACAGACCTGTGAGGTTAGTATAGGATAATTCAGTATTTTACAGATGAGGGGCCCAAAAGAGGCCTATAGAAGCCCACAGAAGCTAAACCTCTCAGTGTTTCCGATTTCAATAGGAATGGGTAGAGAACTGACATCTACTGATCACCTACAACATTGCCTGGCCCCGGGCTAGAAATTCTCCACACATTACCATACCACATCCTAAAATGTAAGATATTATCATTCACATGTTACAGGCAGGAAACCAGCTCAGAGAGGTGGAATAACTGGCCCGGGTCATACAGCTAGTAAGTGGTCAAGCTGGGATTCAGACCCTAAGTCCATGTGCATTCTACCACACTAGGCAACCTCCTTGCAGAAGTATCCCTCCAAACAGGGGAGGCATTTCCTTTTAACTTTTTGTAAAAAGAGTTTTCTGACTTTCTGAATTTTTTGCTGCCTGACGTGTTGTCAGGAAGCAGCAACTCAGCTGACCCTGGACCTCTACACTGAAAGCCTTCTTTCCTAACTTCAGTCTTCCCCCTCAGCCTCCCAGCCAAGTAGGTGTGGCAAAGACATCCACAACATTCTCAGCAGGCCTAAACCTTGCTCCGACCCTGTGCTCGGCGGGGCTGTGGAGAAGCACAGGAGGCTGGGAGAGTCTTTGCTCTTGCTGCTGCTGCTTCCTCAGACTTTAAACTTAACCACACTTGTTTGGTTTAGGGACACTAGCAGACAAATTTTTCCTTCTTCCCAACAAAAGTATCCTCCATCCAACCCCAATTACATTAAAATGACAAGGAAAATGAGACAGTGGCTTACCTGGTGAGTTTGATCGTTTTTCTGAATTCACTGGTAATTGGAGCTTTAAAGCCACCTTTTCTGAGCAAGGAGTCTATTGTCTGGATCTGATCCCAGTCTGAGGAGAAGAGGCCACAGTGAGGTCAGTGCACACTCACACAAGAGTGGGACATGCTCTAATATGTCCAATGCAAAAAGAGAAATGTGATTCCAGAGTGCTAGGGACAGAGGAAGCCTGAGGCACTGGCCCCCATGTGCCTGGAGACTGGTCTGCCTCACTCACAGTCCAGTAGAGACTGAGACATGAGCCAATAGCCCGAATATGCCATAATGGCTGTCCCAGGCTCCCTGCTCCTGTGTCCTTCCTGTCAGATGTTACCCCAGTATAATTATCTAGGAACAAACTTGGTCCCAACTTAGACTAGCCTGTTGGCCAGCATAGCGCTCATACCCGGGGCTGCTCTGGGGGAAGAGAGGAATTTAAATTCGGCAGCTTGTATTCCTTTGTGTGGCCCTCCTTCAGTCTGATAACTTCTAGGAGTCTTGTTTTCTACGATAAAGAACTGATAGCAGGAAGGAAGGTGTTCCCTTAGGAAGGACAGGGAAGTTGTTCACACATATATCATTGTGTTGTTCTTGCAAATTTTTAACAGATTAAAAAATATCAAATTGAAAAACCAAAGAAAACTCTCTAAATTACTATACTAGGTGCCCCAAATATTTTATTTTCCAACCAATTTTCAAATGGCAAATTTGATCATTTACCTAAGTTATCATTCTAATCTCATCATTAAAAAACACTATGGTATGCCTCTTTGTAAAGAAGTGTGTTCGATTTATGATCTCAAAGAGGTGGCTAAAAGATTTCCTTTTTATGCTACATCCACACTGCTTTTGAAAAAGTTTAACTACCACCGCAATGGAAACCAACAAGGCAATTGCTTTCCACATAATTAGTTAATTGATATACTTAACTGGATATTTTTCTCTATTCCAGGTTTACATCCAACAAATACTGCGTTTCACATATTATTTGCAAAAACAAACTAATTCCAAGAATGAAAGAAAACTGGGTTACATATCACAGAATACAACCAACATTTAAAGGTACTCTTGTAGATATATATATTTTTTTGGTGGCTGGCTGGTACGGGGATCCAAATCTGCCCAACCCACTTCCTACCTTTAATGTCCCTGGTATAAAAACTTCTTAGCTACTGAGTTCTTTAAAAACAGTAGGAACTATGTTTTGCCCTTACCCATGTGTTTTAATGATTCGTGATCAGAAGCTCAACACCCACTGATATAGGCAACTTGCCTTATTAATGAGCTCTATGATATAGTCAGGTTGATCACTGGAATTTTGCTAAAATTACCACTATAGTTTAAGCAACCAAGAAATAAAACTCTTCACTGAAAGCAAATGTCTGAAACAAGCAGGCAAGTAAGGAAAGTATGTTCCCCTTTCTTTTCCCAGTTCCCAGATCTTTCTGGAAGTTTACCCCTCATTCTATAGAAATTTGACAGGTATTAAGAGAAAGAGAGGCACTTGTTTTTGGTAGCAGTTGGGCTGAAAGATGACACATTGCACTTTCTAGCCCCTTAATTGATACCACTATGAATGGTATCCCATTTGTCCAACTCACCTTGTTCCTTAGCAACCTCAGGTAAATATGTGGCTGTACGTTTGACGCCTTTTTCATTGATGAATTCAATTCGAATCCCATGGACCCCTACCTACAGAAAAACACAGCCAAGTAAATGGAACTTACTTATCCTAATGGAGCTTCAGTCCCCACATATAAATCAACAGTGTTTCCTGACCAGCTTGACCCAGGTCTGAGAAAAGGAGAACTTCTTGCTTTTCATGACTTTCTCTTCAAGTACAGAGGCCAAAGAAAGTTCAACTTTAGCGAAGGGTCGAGTGTATGTGTAGCTACCTCTCTGAGAATATGAAGGTAATAAAAATAAATTCTTTAAATAGTTCGTCCAATAACTTTGAATATTTTACCTTCACTGTATTCCATTAAATTAACAAACCATAAGGTTTTTATCATGATTCTTCATATCTGATTCCTAATAAAAACTTTTACTCAAGGGCTTGCCAAGAGGGATGTTGAATATTTTCTTTTAGCCCATCCTTTCTTTCTTTCTTCTTTTTTGGCAGCTGGCCACTACAAGGCTCAAACCTGGATCTTGGTATTATCAACACCATGCTCTAAACAACTGAGCTAACTGGCAAGCCCCCCCATTATTTCTTATTAGACTTTGGAAAATGATGTGGAACAGAATTGAGTGGGAAAGAAGTGGGGGAAGAAAGTCTTTACATTTACATTTCTTCCTACTCCTAATATAGCAGCCCTTTTCTGTCACTTATGTTGCCCACAATTGATTACAAACTCAGCTTTCACATTCTTATACCCTCTCTCAATGAAGGAGATACATTACCATGTACTAACCCGAACCCAAATGCAACGAGAGATGCAGAGTTCCAAATGCAGCTGTTCTCACCTCCCAGTCCAGGTAATCACTGGCATCCTCAAAGTTAGTAAGGAGGGAGACAGAGCAGAAAAGTTTAGGCAGCTCCTCTCGGGTCAGGGGGGGAAATCGGCTGTCCTTAAGTGCACTGGAGGGGGACAGAAAACATAAGTGAGGCTGCTCTGAAGTTGGGAGCCAACAGCATGTGGCCCACTTTATCACATCATAGAGCCCACATACTTATGAATACTGAGGTATGCAGAGGACATCTATTATCCACAACACTAATATGTTAAAAACAACTGGATGCTATTCACTGTCTGTACTTGAACTGATAAGTGACTCACCAGATTAAAAGCCCTTACATTTCCTGAGTACCAAAAAGAGAACACTGAAAATGTATCACTTAGAAGAAATAAAGTCAGGCAATTGTTTCTGATTCTAGCCAATTTATCTAAAGTTCTTAACATATGGTGTCATTACCTGGTTAACGTGTATTCCCTGAGTCCTGAATGAAGATTCATGGCTGAGAAGGTCCCAATGCAGCCACGAAGCCGCTTGTCCCGCCCTGTCTTCCATGTCACAAAGAGTGGACTAAAAAAAGCAAAACACAAAACATTCTCCAGCCCCAAATTAATCATGGATAATAACAAACCTTTTGGCTTTGTCCCTGTGCATTTCTGTTATTGCCCAAAAGGACTGTTTTCTGAATTGCTAGCTACCTGAAGGACTCTGTCTTTCTGAAGTTGCACAGCCCCTGGCTGGAAACAGAGAAGAAACCTCTACAAAGAAACATGAAGAAAAGCTCCGTGCAACCTTTCCTACTTCCATGCTGACGATTCACTTTGACACCACATTTATGTACTATTTTATTCTTCCTCTTCCCAGGACTCAACTTTTCCTTCTTCTAATTCTCCACATTCTTCTCTCCTCTACTCTTATTTTTAGGGGTGGCCATGTTCCTTAGTTTCATCTTTCATGACAACACACCTCACCTGTACATTCCCTCCCCATCTGCAGGCATTCTCCGCAAGCCCTCATTGTGCCCATAATTATGTCTGCCCCTGCTAACTACAAATATTTCCTGTTCATAATTTTCAGAAAAGAAAAACAATGTCTCCTCAAGAAAGCTTTCCACTAGATGTTGCCATTTTGTTTCTTGGCCAAACTTACAGTTCATTAGGCTACATCAGATTGATGGTGACAGATTTTTGGAAACAGCTTACAGGGCTGTCCCTTCTTCCTGAGATCCCTCCACATCCTAACGCCCTTACCTCCATCTTGAGTTAATCACTTCTAAAAGGCAACTTAAGTTTTCAAAGTTATCTTCTTCTCTGATCATTATTATAAAGGCTCCTAGCAGATGTCCAAACTACCCATCTTTTCCTTCAAAGCACCTGCACAGCACGTCAGTTATGTCCCCAAACCTACTCACAAACCCCTCAAGACTTCCACTGCCTGCAGGATTTTAATACAAAACCCTGAAAAGAACAGCCTAAACCCTATATGCCAAAGCCATCACTTGTTCTTCTAAACCTGAGTCCTTCTTCTATGCAGGACGGCCAAGATTACACCCAGGCTCGGAATCTCCACCTACTCAGCCAGGAGTTTTCTGACCATGGTACCCCATGGCAATACTTCCCTAAAAAGTCAGCACATTTTTCTCCATATTTCTTCTCCAACACACTCACACAGGAGTAACTTCCCCTCCATTACTATTTAGCTCTGTGGGTGTGTGTGATCTGCCAACTCAACAAGTCTCCCAAGAGCAAGGACTTCTTCTTCATATTCTTTCCATACCCTGCCCAGGGTTCTGTACAGCCTCAGTAAAGCAATCAACAGTTGAGGAATGAATGCTCCAAAAGCATCCACTAAAAACAAAAATCGAAAAGCAGCAGTGCTCTTCAAAGCCAGCTCAGAGCTGCTTCCAATTCTGAGGAAGAAGAAAACACTGGCATGCGTTTCTTCACTTGATGCTTTACACATATTGCTTATTTAAATCATTGATACTCTTAGGGAGTTTGGGACAAACAACAGTTTTTTTTTTTTTAAAAGATGACCGGTGGGCCGAGCCCGTGGCGCACTCGGGAGAGTGCAGCGCTCCCACCGCGGGTTCGGATCCTATATAGGGATGGCCGGCGCGCTCACTGGCTGAGTGCGGGGTGGCCGGTCTCCAAAAGGACAAAAAAAAAAAAAAAGA
>NW_007727780.1:301634-303888 GCF_000696425.1 Galeopterus variegatus
TCTTTTTTTTTTTTTTTGTCCTTTTGGAGACCGGCCACCCCGCACTCAGCCAGTGAGCGCGCCAGCCATCCCTATATAGGATCCGAACCCGTGGCCTTGGTGTTATCAGCACCGCACTCTGCCGAGTGAGCCACGGGCTGGCCCGGGACAAACAACAGTTTTGAACCAAAAATAGTAATGCAGATTCTGACTTTCTTGATGGCATGTCAGTAGCTCTCTGGATTACCATGGGATTGCTGTTGAACAAAGTGAGGGGACCTCTGTTAATAGCATCACAGCTCCCAATGAATGAGAGCTCCTAGTCTCCAGCCTCATTTCTCAGACACTCCCAATTTACTTGAACTTCAACACTACTGGGATTCCCAATGGTGTTATGATGTGACTTTTCCACTTCAGAGGTTAAACGACCTACCCACTGCCATGTGAACCAACAGAAGGGCCAAAAACAAAATCCCCTCTGATTTTCAGAACATTAACAACAAGCGTACAACCTCCTCCAAATGTAACCTAGTGCCCTTTCGTTACTGAACCCACTGAATATTCTATATGTTGTCTGGACATTTCTCATCATTCTCTTCCCATGTGCTCAGATGATGTTATAGCTTTATAAGTAGCAGATCCTCTCAAGAGAATGACTCCTGAAAGATGCCGTGACACCCTCTCCTCACTGACCCCGGCATCTGATTTACTCACTAGGGGTCATTGGTGAATCTAGGAAGTCGTGGCTGTGGGAAGCCATAGAGGTGACAGTAGAGTACATCAAAACAGTAGCAGCACATCTCTGCAGTCACCACCAGATTCTTAGTGGTGTTGGCAGTTCCGTTGGGCCGAGGGATAGGGCTCAGCGCTCCCGATGCGGGATTCATTCGTGTGATGGGAGAGTTTCCAGGTCCCAGAGTTAAGTCCGACACATTCTCCCGTCCACTGCTGCTGTCCACATGCTGGTGATTTTGTAGAGGTCCTGAACTAGAGCCAGGGACAGTTGTGGACTGGTTCCCGTGACTGTGCGTTCCACTTCCAGATAATTTGGGTTTCTTGACCCCACAACAGCCTGCTGCCAACTTGGGCTCGAGTGGAGGAACACAACGTCTTTTTCCCATCCTGATTCAGTGCTTGAGGTCTGGAATGCTGCAGAACCCTAACCAAAAGAAGAGTTAAGTGTCAATTTGAATGGTTGGTTAAAAGGAGAGAACAAAAATCAATGAGAAAGAGTCTACGTGGACAGAGTAAAATTCATCAATTTCTCTTTCCTACCTGAACCTCTAGGTCACAAGGTCAAACAGGGTCACAGACCAGAAGGGCTGGAAGGGACCCCGAGTCCCAGACAGGGACCCCTAACCATTTTCTAAAGGGAAACTGTTTTTCATTTTCCATAGAGCTTATGACCACCATGAATGGAGGCAGGCAACAAACAGCTCCCTCTTCCCCAAGACTCCCCAGGGCAGAAGAAAGGGTGGGGCAGCAGCCAGCATGAAGCTGGATGGGGACATTTCAAAACCAACTGGAGGACTGCACTTGACCTGTCAGACTCATCATCATCATCAGGTATTTTCTCTACCTTTCTTAGAGGCTCCAAATTGAACTATCCAATTTTTTAAGAACTCCAGAGGAACTTTCAGGCTTTTACTTGTTACCCACATCCTGTTAGCATTTTCCTTCTATGTAATTTCCGCCCCAGACCACAGTGAAGATGAAATGCAGTCAGCTGTCATTCTGAAAAGGGCACACCTTCTAATACAAGGCTCCCACCTTTTTGTCTTCACAGCTCTCCTTCTCCAACCCCTCAGTCATTTTCTTCAGTTCCCCTCTGAACTCATTCCAATTTCTATACATTTCTCTATCCTTTCAAGACCCCATTCAAAAAAACTGCAACCCGTTAGAAACCTTTATTCACACAAATGACCCAAGCTTCAGAGTCCTTTTGTGAGGTAGCCATTTCTGTCCTGTCATAGCCAGGCAGACAAATACAAAGCCATTCGGCTTAACAAAATGTGGCATCACAGGGCCAGGGAGCTAGAGTCTCCCATCTGATAATGTGAAGGGGAGGAAGGGATATCTTTTCACTAAATTTTTTTTTCTTAAAAAGCCCAAGGTAAACATCACGGTCAAGGGTTCAAATCCCCTTACTGGCCAGCCACAAAAAAAAAAAAAGCCCAAGGTAAAAATGACATGTATAGCTATAACACGACCAAGGTCTTTTCTGTTATCTGAAAAGGGTCAAACCTCAACAGAATCAGGAAATTAGATGCTAGTT
>NW_007727780.1:304464-317247 GCF_000696425.1 Galeopterus variegatus
GTCTTTTCTGTTATCTGAAAAGGGTCAAACCTCAACAGAATCAGGAAATTAGATGCTAGTTATTTCAATGTTGGTAATACCAAAGTTTGTAAAATTCTGCTGATTTGAGAAAATTATAGTTAGTTTTTTCTCAGGTCATTATATATGTTATTATTTTGGCCAAAAGATATGTACATATAAACATATATATTTGTATAATCCTACCTATGTTTTTCCCTGATTTGGACATGTAGCATATATGTAACTGTCTTTTTAGGCAATGCTCTGCAATACAGTATCTTGGCTATAAATTCTACAACCTTTCAAATCAAATTAGATATATACATACTCATTTGCAATATCATTATTTCTACACAAACAACTTGTCACTTTAGGTTGAATGAGATACAAACTTTTACAAATATTTGTTTATGCTCTTCAAATATGATGATCTATAACAAAATACATACCTAGGGCAATTCTGAGTGAGATGAAAGTTGTTGATAGCCAAGAATAATAGCTTGCATGCTTCCATGTCTGATTTGAAACGGGCTTCTTTTTGAGAAAGCCTTATGTACTTGATATAATAAAACCTCCAATGACTAGATTGTTTCTCAGTGTGGAGGTCATTGTCTTATTTAGACTGTCAAGAGAGGGAGCAGAATTTTTCAGTTAAAAATGCTGCTTCCAGGCTGGCCAGTTAGCTCAGTTGGTTAGAATGAGGTGTTGATAACACCAAGGTCAAGGGTTCGGATCTCTGCACTGGCCAGCCGCCAAAAAAGAAAAAAAGTGCTGCTTCCAGAGCCAGATGGCCTTGGTTCAAATCCTGTTTCCTACAAGATTAACCTCTCTCACCTCAGTTTTCTCAAAACAGGAATAACAACAGTAATACTTGCATCCCGGGGTTGTTAGAATTAAATGAGTTTAACATATGTAAAGGGCTTAATACAGTGCCTGGCATGTGGTAAGCATACACAATAAGCTGCCTTGATCATCCGGGGCTTTGTTCAACTGTTCTTGCTCCCACTAGGAAGGTCAGGTCTTGGCTGTGTACTCAGGGCTTAGAGCAGTGACTGTACAGAGCAAGTATTCTCCACACAGGATTTCACTGAACCCTCTAAACCACTCAGCAAGGCAGACAACGTTACCATCATTTTACAGAGGAGAAACCTCGGGATTAATAAGAAAACCTGCCCAAAGCTACACTGCCCCTAAGTGGTGGCGCTACTACTTGGACCATAGTCTGAACCCTCTAAACCACTCAGCAAGGCAGACAACGTTACCATCATTTTACAGAGGAGAAACCTCAGGATTAGTAAGAAAACCTGCCCAAAGCTACACTGCCCCTAAGTGGTGGCGCTACTACTTGGACCATAGTCTATCTGTCAGACTTCATGGCCTGGGTCTTCTCACCAAGCCACAAGAAGAATGAGACCTGCCAATAACATCCGATGGATTCAGTCCCTTTCCTAAGGACAAGATAAAAAGAAAAAAAAAAAAAAATTACATTCTAGGGTATAGTAAAAATTAATCCAATAGTTTACAGAACCTTGCCAACAAAACTGGAACAGGAAAAAAATAAAAATAAAATAAATAATTAAGCCCAAAGCCAACATCTTGGCCATCACCTGAAAAATGATCAGTGCCTCCATCCTTGCCACTATCATGTGAGTCCACAATGGATGTCACTGGCCTGAGTTCTCACTTGACTGCCTTGTGCATAACTTTGGGCAGCAGGCTTAGGACACGTGTTAGCTGAAGCAGCAGGACTATCTCCAGAGAGCTGGAGTTTTAACAGGGCTATCAGGGCCCTGAGGCTCTGCCTCTACAGCCCCAGAATTAAAAGAATCAAAGAGAAGGAATCAAACACAAAGGTTAAAAAAAACCACACCACACCTTCCATCATTCTCTTTATACCAAACCACACCTGAAGGAAAAATTAAATGTTATGAGTTGGCAGCAACAACTCAGCTATTCCTTAGCAGGTGATTATCAGTTAGGTACCTAACTGGTTTGAAACACCCCAAAGAGCAACAGAAGGGATTTTCAAACCATACCAATGCAGATGAACTTAAGTCTAGAAGACTCTGCCTATACACCACATACAATCACTGATCTGCACTGGGGCATAATCATGATTGATACTTACTGTTTACATTTAACAATTCCCCAACCCCCTTCCAAACTATGATTTGAAATGAATGGAACCAACCAAAATCTTGTGGCTTTTTAAACCCAAGCATTACTCTGCAGGCCACTAAGCAAACAATCCACTCCAAAGTCTCCATTAGTGACCAAAGGCAGAATTTTTCTGCATCAAAAATGTATCAGAAAGCATTTCTTCAAAAATTTATTCCATAAATTTAAATCTACGGAATATTTCAAACATAAAGTGGAGACAACAGTATAATGAACCCAATACCTAGCCTAGCTTTAACAATTTTCAACATATGGCCAATCTTATTTCATCTATACTCACTGTACATCACCTACTGAAGTGCAGAAGGCGACCTCCTCCTCCTCCTACTGAATTATTTTGAAGGCACATTTTTAAGAAGGCCAATATTTTACTTATCTGCCAACATAAAGCAAATATTAACTGAATTACAGGTAAAGAATATGAAGTAAACTAGGGTGCTGGTAGTAAACAAAAGCTTCTTAAAAAATATCAACTACTATCTACCAATTCCATCAAAACTTTCTCTTTAGGTTTGAGACTCTTCTACCAACAAAGTAGGCATCTTATCACAACTAAGCAGTTTCATACTCAGCTTCTAGGATGGCCCTAATGATCAAGAGACACTTGGTGCTCCAGCAGCTCGGCTTTTTAGAGTACAGAGTAAAATACTTCAGAATAATAGCATTTTGACAGAACAGACTAAACAGCTTTTTTTTGGTGGGGGGCAGCTGGCTGGTATGGGGATCCAAACCCTTGACCTTGATGTTACAAGGCTGACCATCTTTCTGACCAGCTAAAAACAAATACTCTAATGACATACTCTACCTTTTCTAAAACTGCATGTGAATTTGTTCTCACCCTTCCCCCAAACCTCATAAAATACCACCAATGGTATTTTGACCATAGTAAAAGTCATAGTGAAATTGGTTCACCTGAAACAAGTGGAATCGGGTGTAAAAACCCCTGCTTTTTTTTTTTTTTTTAAAAGATGACCGGTAAGGGGATCTTAACCCTTGACTTGGTGTTGTCAGCACCACACTCACCTAGTGAGCTAACCGGCCATCCCTATATGGGATCCGAACCCGTGGCCTTGGTGTTATCAGCATCACACTCTCCCGAGTGAGCCATGGGCCAGCCCCAAAACCCCTGCTTTTTAAAACTGTATATCACTGAGACTGTTCCACGCCTTCAGCTGGTTACTCCTGCAAAGCTGAGGTCAAGGGCCACTTTTAAAAGTCAGCAGTAGTGATCCCCTTTTCATAGTTTTCATCCACCTTAGGACAATCAGTGAGAATGAACTAGTTAAAACTGGATTTCCACCAAATGGAGATAATACTCATACTCCACAAAAAGCTGGGGGAAATAACAAGAACCACTGTCTTTAACTTTTTCTCTTAAGACTTTCTGACCTTGCAAGTATTTATTTAAGTGGACCCTTAGTGTTGAAAGTCACCACCCTGTCCCCAGTTATGCTGCTGAATCCTCATCGCCCCTTTCCTTGTAAGACATGCTCCCCCTTTACCTGACATACAACACTTCATTAGGGTCCACAACAAAGGCCATTCGGTGACTCCTCCTCCCTCTCTGGGGGAAAACCGAGCAGTACGCTGTTGTTCTGCGGCTTACAATGCCACTTAGAAATTGCAGCCAGCAATGAACGCGACATCACCCTGAGCCTGAGAGGCCGGGTGTCATCTGTTTTATCTTTCACAACACCTAACACAGGGCCCTACATACGTTGTACGCACTAAAAAAAGAAAGAAATTGCTGACTGTTACCAACAATCTTACCTACAATCTTTTAGTAATTTTATTTAAATTTGCCTTTTTTTATAAGCATAACCTGATCTTTAGCTCCTTGGGCTGCTGACTGTGGAGTGTCTCAGAACCTGAAGGCGACTGAATTACAAGTACCTATTATCAACAATGTCAACTCTATTCAGCCCAAATCAAGGGATGGTTTAATCATTATTCACACAGCAAAGGGGATAATTCATTCTAAAAATTAGGTAAACTATCACCTAAATTCACTTCTCGGTCCAATTTATACTGGTAGCTGCTGTCTTTGCTAAAACACATCAGTAACTGGTCAGTCCTGGACCTGATCTCAAATGCCACTTTCCTTTGACAGGTCATACAATCGCACTTGAGAATTCTTTTTTCCTTTTTGAATGATGGGGCACTTTAAGACCTACCCACTGGAGAGTTATTTGGCTGGGTGGCAATTTATGACATTGGGGATTAATACAAACCCTTTCTCAGAAACTGCTAATGTTGGGTTGGCAGTTAGCTCACTTGGTTAGAGTGAGGTGCTGATAACACCAAGGGCAAGGGTTCAGATCCCCGTACTGGCCAGCTGCCAAAAAGAAAAAACATTGCTGATGTTTATAAACAAGGTACCAAGACCAGTATGTGAGGACACCCTCATTGACATGGCTGGTTGGGCAAAAGGGCCTTCCTCCTTTGCTGTGTGTCCCTTCCAAGGCTACCAAGTTCATTGAAAACAACAAGCTGCTGTCTTCCCAGAGCAGCTCCCATTTTCAGAGGACAGAGCCCAGGCTTTCGGGTTACAGCCTAGGCTCAAATCCCAACTCTGACTTGCCATGTCCCAGCTGTGCAAACTCAAGCAAGTTGTCACATCTCTGTAAACTTGGGCTACTGTTTCCAGTGTTTTTTTGTGAGCATTCAATGAGTAAGACATGAAAAGCTCCTGGCAGTTCTTTGGCACATAAATACTACTTATCAAGTGTCTGCTATTACTAATACTACCACTACTCCTAATAATAAAAGTAGGGGGCTGGCTGGTGACTCACATTGGAGTATGTGGTGCTCATAACACCAAGGTCAAGAATTTGGATCCCCATAACGGCCAGTTGCCAAAAAAAAGTAGCGTTGGCTATAAAAATAACATAGCTCTGAGTTCTTACAATTTCTAGAGCAATAAATGCCCTTATAATACAGTTCTATTAAGAACTACTTTGAAGTCTAAAAGATCATATTATTAACATTGGACTATTACTCTAATGACCTTGATGTTTATCCTCTTTGGAGAGCAATGGCTTCTGATAAAATACTCAGCATTTCTTCTTATTCTGAGACGCCAGAAAACAAAGAATACTGAGCTGTCTGAGAATTGTACAGAGTTCTATCCCAGTAGGGTCTTCATTTAAGTTACAGACATACACTAAAAAGAGATTAAACTTGCTAAATATGCTTTAATTAGAGAAGTTGACACAATGAATACTAATGAAACTAATTTGTCAAGTAGTTAGATTTCAAAAAATAACCTGATTAAAATATCTAGGAAAGCCTAGATTCACCTTTTGAAGACAAGCCTCAAAACACCTTATTATTGGAGGGCATGGTCTCATAAAGACCAGGCAGGTGGGAAAGAGGAAAAAAAAGAGGTCTCTGCATTTTCTTCTGTTATCATTTAGTGTCTACATGTCTGTTCAAATCAGGCCTTCCACAGAAAGGAACAGGCTGTTGTTTCCTTTATGACACAGAGTTGAAATTCAATTTAATAATTATATTAGGGTACTGAAATGGCACCCGAGCTATAATTCAGGCCTACTTATGGAACTATTCCAGGAAATAGATGAAAAACCCACAAACATTCTGGTAACTATTCCAAATAATCACTTCTATATTTTTGAAACCTCGTCATAGACACACACACATCCAAACTATTTGGTATGTGAAAATTTTCCCCACAAAATACAGATCTACCTGTACGACTGCTTTTAAGATTATAGATTAAAAAACGAAAACAAAAAACTCACACAGAACTATACATTTTCACATCAACTTGAAGAAAAAACATGAACACAGGAGTCAAAACTTTCCTTTTTAGCCTCCCTCCCTTTTCTATGTGACCTATAACAAGGTGCCAGATCCTTCAGGGCCTCAGTTCTTTCATTTGTAAAATGAAAACATTTGTTCCCTGCCTCTCTCATGGAGGGGCTGCAAGACTCCCTTGAGATGTGAATCACTGAAAAACTCTCTCAGAAGTGTTAGCATACGGCTGGCCCCTGGCTCACTCAGGAGAGTGCGGTGCTGATAACACCAAGGCCATGGGTTTGGATCCTATATAGGGATGGCCGGTTTGCTCACTGGCTGAGCGCGGTGCTGACAACACCAAGCTGGTTAGAGTATGTACTGATAACACCAAGGTCCAGGGTTCAATCCCCATACTGGCCAGCAGCCAAAAAAAAAGGAAGTGTTAGCATATTATCATTAATAAAGTCAAGTGAACACAGCAGTAAAATACTTTTCTCAGAACTTTGTTTAAAGTTTACATGTAGGGCCGAGCCCGTGGCGCACTCAGGAGAGTGCAGTGCTGGGAGCGCAGTGGCGCTCCCACCGTGGGTTCGGATCCTATATAGGGATGGCTGGGGTGCTCACTGGCTGAGCGCGGTGCGGCCGGTCTCACAAAAAGACAAAAAAATAAATGAATAAATAAATAAAGTTTACACGTAGAATTTTATTTTCAAATCTGCGATAAGATTTTCAAGAAACAATATCACCATAGCATATTTATGACAAAATGTTTTTTTTCCCCCCCCTCTTTTGTCTTTTTTTTAACTGACCGGTAACGGGATCGCAACCCTCGGTGTTGCGCCCGCACCGTGCTCAGCCAGTGAGCGGGAACCGGTCTCTATATGGGATCTGAACCCTCAGCGGGAGCACCGCCACGCTCCCAAGCAGCGCACTCTCCAGTGCGCTACTGGGCCGGCCCTATGACAAAATGTTCCAAAAAAAATCCCTGAAAACTAAAACTGTATGAAAGAGAAGCAGTAATTGACCTTGACCAGGAACTGAATTAACCTGTGCATCAATTAACCTGAGAGTTAAGACAACCTCTTTGGTTGTCTTTAAAAACTGGGTGATTTGGGAAGGGTTAGGAGCCAGACCTTCAGTGCTAGAAATATAAAGGAAGTGTATTGCTACATCACCATCTAGACCACTCAAATAGAGTTATGGAAAATAAATGTGTCTTTGCATATTTAAATTATTTTAAAAGAGAGCAAGTAGAACCTCCTCAACATTAGAACCTCCTCATGAAAGTAGAAGCATACAAATGAACAATGTACACCGACATCCTAAAATCCTAGCACAGACTTAAAACCAAAAACAGCAACACAATTCTGTTCTGAATATGTCCAAGGTAATACTCACTGAAAGCAGAAAGTTTGTATTGCCAGCAGAACAGCTACAATAGCGGAGGGGAGCTATTTTGGCTCTGCAACAAATTTTCTTCCTTTTGGTTCCATTCCTTCTTCCTGTACCTATGATGGAACAAACCCCAGCAGCCACCGGAGGCAGTGAGGTAATGGAGGAAGAATGTAGGGAGTCCTCTAGTGGACCACACGCTCTCTAGCGAGCCATGGGAACCATAGAGATCAGCGAGCCCCCAGAGCACCGCCCCACTACTGTCACGTGGCCGCAGTTCGCGCACTTTATTTGCTGGCGCTGCCTCGACGTGGTTGAATTTAGGACTCTGCTTTCCTTTCGTGGGATCGAGTCTCAGGCAATTGGAATAAAGAGGGACACACGCGGAAGGCCGAGAGAAGGCCCGCGTCCGTTGCTGCGCGCAGAGAGAGCCAAGCCCAGCCGGTCGCCTGACTGTCAGGGCCGGCGCACTGCACGCCGGACCGCCCGGCCTGTGCGAGCGGGCGCGCAGCACGCCGGGAGTTGTAGTCCGGGCCAGCAGCTCGGTATTGTCCAGGCCGCCGGCTGTGTGCACCCTTCTCGCTGCCGGGCCCTCTCCCCGTGTTAGCGACCCCATACTGAGCTACCAACGGCTATTCTCTCCAAGCGCCCACGCTCACGTCGCCTCGCCTGACCGGGCTTCAGTCTTCGAAAGCATCCTGGAAGAGGCGGTTCAGAGCAGCCTTAAATCAAGCCGACGACAGCCAGAGACAGGGCCAGGTCCCGGGGATTGCGCCCGGCTCGGCGCCAGCCAACTCTCACCTGTCTAGCCAGTCTCCTGATGCACAGGAGGACAGACTCACCCAGCTTTTAGATGATGGTCGGGGCGGCGCCAGCTCGCATCAAGAGTCCATTTCTACAATTTGCTCCCTCCACCTCAGCTAGAGATGACTTCAGTGGAACACCTACTGTACTGGATTATTCACTAGGCCAACTAAGCACATTCTTCAGCACTAGCAGAGCAAGGGCCTCAAAAAGAGCAGCATTTAAAAACCATTTCTTAAAAAATTAGGAGTAAATACGACCAGCCGCCAAAAAATGAAAACGCGGAGTAAATAATTTTTATTTCAAATACTTATTTTTTGACAAGATTTGACCTTAGGACAGCATTTTTATTTTTAATTACAGATGGGATTGCACCAAAAGTCTTAATTCTGCCCGTCTCTCACTCTAAGGGCCACAAACAAACTGTAGGCCCCGCAGCAAAGGCAAGCCCTGATTTAAAGTCGTGCCTATCTTGTTAAGAAAACGGACTCAAGACCACATATGATAGACCGTTTTGTGTTTTGCTTTTCTGTTGATGCACAAAGGAATCCTTAACATGTTTGTCCTTAAGGACCAAAGGAAAGTATCTAGTAAAAAATGCAAATCATATCTAACAGTGAAGCTTTCCAGCAAAAACCTTCTGCTCTAGAATGTATAATGTACACAAGCATAATAAAATCTACTACTGCAGACTTTAGCATAATTACCTATAGACAATAAAACCCGAGGCAACTGTCTCTTTCACTCAGAGAACAGGACAAAGGATGACAGAGGAAAGAAGAGATAGTTATGCTCTTGGAACAGGAAGTGACTTAAAAAAAGGATGATTTCTATAGCAATCTTCATAATTCTTGACACACTTGATTCGCTTATCTGGTGTTGAGGCCACATTTGCCAGTCTCCAACCTTCTCTGTCTGCCTGAAAAACTACAAATTAGATGATCATATGGCCAAGAGCCAAAAGCGCAGGAGGCAGAAAGCCAGAGGGCAATTTTTTTGTTGTTTCTGAATAAGAAGGCCAAATCCTGACTTAATTCCAACCTTCTCTGTCTGCCTGAAAAACTACAAATTAGATGATCATATGGCCAAGAGCCAAAAGTGCAGGAAGCAGAAAGCCAGAGGGCAATTTTTTTGTTGTTTCTGAATAAGAAGGCCAAATCCTGACTTAATCAAAATAAATTTTGCGTAGTGAAGGTCTTTCCAGCTGAAAGTCTTAAAACATGGCATCTGGAAAAAGGCCTTATTCTATTGCTCCCAGGGTGGTACTATATAGTCATTAAACAGCCCACAGATAGGGGAGTTATTGCTCCCTGGTTATCAAGCTGCCAGGAAGTAAATGATGGAACTAAATTCGACTTAGAAACACTTCCAAATTAAAATAAAAACAAACCTTGCTTTGAGCTGTTGAAAAGGCATTTTGTTAAGAAGTAGGATCCAGATGCTGCTGTCGTTTCTAACTTGCTGAAATGAAAAGGGTTGGAACTTAGAAAAAAGTCACTTCAAGGTCACCTCATGTCAGCAAGCAACAGTCTGAACTGATGCAAAGATAAACTGAAGTTATGAACAGGAGGAAGAAGCTGAGGGCTGTATATGCCATAAATATGGGAAAGGCTGTGTTTTATTTATTTCCTTATTTCCTGAACATAATACAGAAACCTGGTACATAGCAGGCATACAATTATTATTTGTAGACTGAATAAGTGAAGAAGGAAGCCAACAAGCAGGAGGTAAATAATATAGTTGGGAAAGGGGAACTGCAGAAAATCTGGGTGGCTCAAGCACTCTTCATGATCCTGAAATGTCACCCCAATCTGCTGTGATATAGCTGTACCATTCACTATCAGAGTACCTCAAAACAAATCCTCTGCCTCCCTGATGCACGGCTTTCCATCATTTATTATCTTGAATGGTTAAGAATATATGGTAATGATTAAGATAGTCCACTCTGGAATCAGTCTGCATGGGTTTGAATTCCAGCCCTGACACCGAATACCTGCTACAAGCTTATATGTCAGTAACTTGTGTTTATCCTCTGCAAAATGGGAATTGTAGTGGTACCTACCTCAGAGGATTGTTATGAGATTTAAATAAATCTCTACATATAAAGCTATTATAGGATTAGCATCTCAAAAATGCTCAATAACTATGAGATTTGTGAGTATTAGGGTGTTGAGATTAGCATGAAGTTAGCCTGTACATCAGCTGTATACATTCTTTTGGATTTGAACCTTGTATGAGCAGTGTGTTGATGAGCTAAAAGCATTTGCCAACGAGTAGTAAGTTTTCCCAGGAGATATAAATGGGTGATGTGGATTTTATCTGTCCTGCTTTCTAGGTTGATTTAAGTCTGGCCTTGGTCTGCATGTGTGCTCTGCCCTCCACAAAAGACAGGCCTGGAGAGACTGTAATCTCCTCCAGAGACAGTGCCTGTCTCCTGTGTGTCCTCCACTGCCTTGTCCACTTCACTTGGGCACTTCACAGGGATGATCAATAATTATTTGATTAAAATAAATCTTTGTCTGTATATATAGATATGTACATGGGCTGAATATTTCAGAAATATGAAGTAGTTTAAGTAAACTGATAAGACCCACAGTGTTTTGTTTGTGGTAGAGTTAAGCCATATTACTCTAAGAAGGTGCGTTTTTACACTTTATGTGTCACTTGGGTACACAGTTTAACATCAAGAAGTTTCTGGAATGGCTGGTTGGCTCACTTGGGAGAGCGTGGTGCTGGTAACACCAAGGTCCAGGATTCCCATCCTCTTACAACCACTTGCCCCCCACCCCCCCAAAATTTTCTAAACTTCTACTAGTATTACCAATGAAATAAACGAAACAAAGTTGGAGGGCTCAAGTCACACATTCATTTATTCTATAAATACTCCCTTAATGACTACCAAGCATTTTGTATTGCCTTTTTATTAGATATAACATGCACATGGTAGAATTCACAGATCTTAAGTGTACAGCTTGACCAATTCTTATATTAGTATCCATCTATGTAACCACCATCCAATTTAAGATGTAGAATATTTCCAACAACTCAGAAGGCTCCTTGTGCCTCCTCCCAGTTACTAAACCCCCCTCAAAAGATAACCATTATTCTGACTTCTATCCCTGTGAAATAGTTTTGCCTGTTCTTGAGTGTCATGGACATTCACATGGTCTCATACAGTATGAACTCTTTTGTGTCTGGTTTCTTTTGTTCAACCTTATGTCCAAGAAATTTTCCCTTTGGTTATACATAACTATAGTTCATTCTTTTTTTTTTTTTTTTGTGACCAGTAAGGGGATCACAACCCGTGGCCTGGTGTCGCCCACACTGTGCTCAGCCAGTGAGAGTACCGGCCATCCCTAGATAGGCTCCCAGCGCCGCACTCAGCCAAGTGAGCCACGGGGCCGGCCCGTTCATTTTTTTTGCTGCATAGAACACTATGCCATTCCATACACATTGAATGATTACTATTCAATACGTATTGAATGAATATGCCACAATTTGTTCATCCAGCATTATTTTATTTTATTTTTTATTTTTTTGTCTTTTTTCGTGACCGGTAAGGGGATCGCAACCCTTGGCTTGGTGTCGTCCGCACCGCGCTCAGCCAGTGAGTGCACTGGCCAGTCCTATATAGGATCCGAACCCGTGGCGGGAGCACCACTGCACTCCAAGCGCTGCACTCTCCCGAGTGCACCACGGGGCCGGCCCCATCCAGCATTATTTTATTTTATTTTATTTTTTCCTTTTTGTCTTTTTTCGTGTCCGGCAATGGATCGCAACCCTCAGTGTCGCGCCCGTACCGGACCGGGACCAGCAACGGGATCGCAGCCCTCAGTGTTGCACCCGCACCTTGCTCAGCCAGTGAGCGGGAACCGGTCTGTATGTGGGATCCGAACCCTCGGCGGGAGTGCTGCCGCGCTCTCAAGCGGCGCACTGTAGCAGTGCGCCACCGGGCCGGCCCTCCAGCATTATTTTAAAACAATCTTGTTCCCTACTCTGAGTCTACAGATTTATGATTTTTTACAATACCCCATACTGGCCAGCCACCAAAAAAAAAAAAAAGAAAAAGATTTTTTTACATGATTTCATGTTTTTGTGCAACTTCAGTGAGGGGACTGGGATGAAAGGTAGGACAGATAGGATTCCTTCATGCACAATAAATGTAGCTCAAATAGTCATGGTTAAAGATGCCTGTTGTATCCCTCGGGGTCCAGTCAGGAAGGAGGTATTTCAGGGACAGAATGCACCTTCACTTGCTTAGCCTCAGGGCTATGTCACCTATCTTCTCTTCGTCATACTCTTCCCTACAGAGAAATTAATCCTCCTGACTTTCCACAGAACATCACACTAATTCATTACATTGGTGACATCTTGCTGAGTGGACCCAATGAGCAGGAAGTGGCAAGTACTTTAGATGCATTAGAAAACCACATGTGTTCTAGAAGGTGGGAAATAACCCCGAACCCTGGTACCAAGTACAGTATCAGGGTCCAGGAAAAATAAGCCATTCTAGGCATTTCAAACAAAAAGGGTTTAATTCTAAGAACTGGTCACACAGATGTTAGAATTCTAAAAGAATGAAGTAGAAGTTGAAGTAACCGAAAAATGAGCAACTTCCTACCAACTGTGGTAGGAAGCAGCTACCACCCC
>NW_007727780.1:317501-320407 GCF_000696425.1 Galeopterus variegatus
TTGAAGTAACCGAAAAATGAGCAACTTCCTACCAACTGTGGTAGGAAGCAGCTACCACCCCTTGGGCTGGGAGTACCGAAGGGAAGAGTTGGCATTACCAGAACCTGGGAACATGGAGGACAGGTTACCACAGGGCTGGTGCTGGGACCTCTGAGGGAGTGCTTGGGCTGTGATTGTAGAACCCAAGCAGTAGGGAGCTGGAACTTGCCGCACTCACTGGAGGGGGGCCACAGTTGTTGAAAACTTCTCCAACCTCCAGTCTTCTCCCAGGGCTTCCTGTATGCAGAACCTAAAAGGAACTCAGGTGGCAAGAGTGTCTGGGAAATGTAGTTGCCGACTCCCGGGCCCAGCATCACAGAGCCCAGTCGAGAAGCGCGGGCTTGGTCTGAGAAAGAATGGGTCAATAAGGGCACAGCCATCGCTTCAAGCTTTACCAGAGTGAGATTGCCTCTGGTTCTTCTACGAATATGCCAGGAGCAGCTCCTTCTGGTCTTGATTGAAACCTTAGAAGTTCTGGGCTTTCTCCCAATAATGCTGGAAGCTGTCACTGCCCCCAGACTGTGTCAGCTTAGGGCTTGCCATGCTCCTAGACCTGTAGCTCCTCAAGCTGTAGCGACTGTGTACACACCAGGGGGAGGAAAATCCTAGGCTCTGCTGTGCTTCTCCTTCTTTTCCCTCTCTAAGGTCAGAGGGACACATTCCACAGTTAATGCCTTACAAATGCTGCAAGGGCTCTCAATATAGTGGGTTTAAGTTTCTCAGAGATGGAAACAAATGAGAGCAGAAAACTACTCCACACTCCCCACCCCACCCACCCCCGCACTGTTCTGCTGGGAGACCTTGGTGTGCATCAGGCTGGGCCACAATAAAACGGAATGAACAATTGACATCTAACCTCAAAAGGAAAGGCGGGACCGGGGGGCCCAGAAGGAAGAAGCTGGTGAGAAGCAAAAGCTACAAGCACGAACATGATGCTTACAGAAGAAGGTTACAATAAGCTTCAGGGCTTCTCAGGGGCAAGAGGAAATAATCTGGATAGAAATCACTGATAGCAATAGAAGCTATCCAATTACTGAGGGTGACACCAAAGCGAAGAAAAAGAAACTGAATTTGCCTGACAGAGTGAGGACCCAGCTTATGGGCCCGAAGCTCCGCAGCTGGTGTGTTGAACACGTCAGAGTGTGCAGCCCCGCGGAGCTACAGCTGTAGGCACCAAGGTGTTTGGTTAAAAGTTAGTGACCAAATGAATGAATTCCAAAGGCTCACCATGTCATGAATATTTTCTTACTTCTCAGGGCAGGGATCTTAACTTCTGGAGAAACTGACTCCCTGAGCCTCAGAGCCTTAGAGCCCGGGACACATTTCTTCAGAGTCTAGAGAGCCCAGGCATCCCAGCCTGACACTCATCTTTCTTCTAACCTACACAAAGCTGCAGGAAGGAGAATGCAGGGAGAAGGGGCCCAGGAGGGCCAGATGGGGGCGGGAACAGAGCATCTCTGCTCAGAGCGGGGAGGAGAGCACAGACACATTCACTCGTGGACACGCCACGGGGCCCACTCATCCCTGTTTGGGCTGAGAATGAATCCAGTTTTTCTAGGCTCTAGACACGGAGGTATTTTTGATGCTGAATGGTAACAGGACAACAATAGCTCAGCTTCTGCCAGCTGCCCAATTTAGACGTGAGACCTCTGTTACGTATTTCTCTGTCTTGCTACTCAGAGTGAAGACTTAACTTAAAAATCCCCCAAGTTGGAACTGAGTTTTCCTGTGTTCATTTATTTTTTCAATTGCACAACTTGAATCGAGGCATTTGGATCTTCAGGACCATGTAATCCACTGTGCTTGTGTGGAATAGCTGCTCGCAGCAGGGGTACCAGAAATGTCTGGGCCACTTCATGCCCATCTCCCCAGACCCCTTGCTCAGCTCACCATGGAGGAAGGAGAGGAGAGAGCGTGGGCTGCTTTGAGCAGTCACTGTGCCTGTACCTAGAGCTTATATTCACCTCCTTAGGTGTTGGTCCCTCCCAGGAGGGTTAGTATTCCTTTCCTTTTCCCTTTCTTCCTCTGCAATGAGAGCTGTTCCAAAATAGAACTGGGGACCATTCATTTCAATCCCCCTCTCAGCATAGAGATGTGTACAGATACATTTTTAAAAACATGCTGAAAATGGTTTAGGAGAAAAAGCATATTGTTCCTTGTAAAAGAAAGGATTTTTAAAATTCTACTTTAAAAATGAAGTGAGGTGAGGTTGTCACCCCGGAAAGGAACCAAACATTTAATTAAGAATTTTAACAGTCTTTACTAGCCGGCTGACTCCCCTAGGTATTTTGGTGGGAGAGCAGCAATTAGCCTTGGTCTGGTGGAGTTTATAAAGGCAAAAACCACATCCCATTGGCACGCAGGTTTGTCCAGGTGCACAAAGCAAGCTAGTTAGCTGGGTTACAGAAGCCAACGTGAGCAGTTAAAGCAATCAAGCATAGAAATTTTCATTATGTATGGTTCTTGTTCCTATGCAACAGTTTTTGTTTCTATGAGAAGGTCAATGGTTTCTCACGCAGTGGGGGGCAGTCTGACAATGAGAATGGACCACCTACCCAAGATGGCATTGGTAATGATCAGGATTCTCTGCTACGGAAGTATGTGTTTAACATGGAGCTGGAAATTCTAGCTAGTGCAATTCAATAGAAAAAAAAAAGAGAGAGAGAGAGAGAGAGAAAGAATACAGGTTGGAAAGCAATAAGTTAAACTGCCCCCATTTGTAGATGACCTGATGGTCTGCTTGGAATATCCCAAGGAGTCTATAAAAAAGCTCGTAGAGGTTTGCAGCCTGTCGCACCCACCCACCTCTGCTGCCTGGGCCCTGCCATGCTGCCCACCAGCCCCATGGGGGCAACAGGGGGCCAGGG
>NW_007727780.1:321337-321976 GCF_000696425.1 Galeopterus variegatus
GGCTCATCTCCCTAGCTGCCCAGAAATTCATTTCAGACATTACCAGTGATGTCCTACAGCACTGCAAAACGAAGGGCACAGCCTCTAGAGCAAGAGCAAGGACCACAGGTATATTCAGACCCGGAGGCCTTGACCCCTGCCCTCAGCGAGTATGGCATCAGTGTGAAGAAGCTGCACTACTTCACCCAAGCCCCTAACCTAAATGTACTTGTCCACCCCCATGTTCCCACACTAGCCTGCTTTCGTAATACACTTTACTGTGACCAAAACCCAAACCTAAAAAACCTCCTAGAACTAATAAATGAGTTCAGCAAGACCACAGGATTTGAGGTAAACAAAATCAATTGTATTTCTATACAATAGCAAAGAACACGTGGAAGCTGAAATTAAAAATGTATATCAGTTACAACTGCTCAAAAAAAATTAAACAGGTGTAAATCTTACAAAACATGTAAGAATTTGTAAAACGAAAACTACAAAACACTGATGAAAGAAAGAAAAAAGATCTAAAAAAGAGAGAGACATACCATCTTCATGGATTGGAATACTCAACATAATAAGGATGTTGGTTCTCTCCAAACTGTTCTATACACAGGTTTAACGCAATTCTTATCAAAATCCTACCAAGGTTTTTTTGTG
>NW_007727780.1:323024-331121 GCF_000696425.1 Galeopterus variegatus
TGGCTGAGCGTGGTGCTGACAACACCAAGTCAAGGGTTATGATCCCCTTACTGGTCATCTTAAAAAAAAAAAAAAATGCCGCTGGAGGCTTCCAGTCAAGATGGTGGAATAGATGGTCCTCAGTGTCACTCTCTCCCATGAACCAACCAATTTGCAACTATGAAAATGCAGCAATAGCAAAGCTGGGGCCACTGGAGCTCAGGGGAAGAGGAAGAGAGACCTATGGAGTTCATGAAGAGGGAGAAGCCACGATGAGAGAAAGAAAAACTGCTTTTTGGGCCCTGGCCACTTTAAGGCTGGAACTGCTGAGCACATGGAGCAGGAGGCACCAGAAGCCACAGCTGTGCTCTTTGTATGAAGTTGCTTGGAGGCGGCAGGGGAGAAGAGGGCCTTGGTGGTCCCCAGGCCAGCAAGACCACGAATAGGGTTCCCATGGACCTATGCAAGGGTGAGGAGCCAAAACAGCTGAAAATGGGGAGCTATTCAGAGGCCAGTAAGTCATTGCAAGGGACCAGCCCAGGGCCTGTCCCATGGGAACTGTTTGGAGTACAGATGATGGGGGAGACAGGCCCACTGAGAGAACAGTGGGACACAGCAAGGACAGCTGATCTGCCCCCAAATCAGTGCAGGACCACTCAGTGGAGACTGGTCAGGAATGCAGAATTGCATGGGGTGCAGTTTGATGAAAAGATTCAGGCCCAGATCAGAGTTTCTACACAACCCAGGTGCACCTCATCTCTGGAGAGCCGGATGTACCTATCAGGTCAAACATTAAACCCTGAGCTGTACAAAAAGCCTTCCCTAGGGAACCAGCAGCAAAGCAGCAATTTAGCTCAACCACAGAGCTCAAATACTGGTCCCCACAGGAAGTTCCCCCATTTTAGAAGTAAGCAAATGACAACAAATTAGTTCCAGTGCAGAGCTTATGTGGTGGGAACAGTGAATAATCCAACACAGAACTGAAAGAAAAAGCAAAATATCCACAGACCAGAGACAAAATTTGATACTAGTAAAGATCTCACTTCGGCAAAGAACACCTATAAAATCTAGAAGGACCGGAAGCCCCTGGGCCCCCAAATCAGGGAACAGGGAGGGCCGGGGGCCTCAGCCATGCCCCTCAATATCCACACCAACCATGTGGACCACCGAGCCATTGTAAGAAGCACCCTGGGACCCTGAACCTAGATGGTGGGGACCAAGGTCCTGTCCATGCCCCCAACACCTGCATCCAGCCCAGCAATGACCACTGAGCCACCACAGGAAACATCCCAGGCTCCTGAGCTGGGGCAGTGGGGGACTGAAGGCTTCAGCCACGTGCCCCCACATCTGCAACCAGCCCAGTGATGACCACCAAACCACCGCTAGAAGCCCCCTGTCTCCTGAGCCAGGGCAGTAGGGTGCTGAGAACTCTAGCCAATCCCCTCTGACATTTGCATTCAGCCCAGCAACGATCAAGCCACCACTGGAAGCCCCCTGGTCTCCCCTGTAGGAATGAGGGGGGTGCCATGGGCCTCAACGATGCTCCCCTTCCTCTTTCTCCTACCCTGTTTCCTTCCCCTTTTTTGCTCTCCCCCTCCCACACAAATGCTCCACAATGACATCTTAGAATGTAAAAGCAGATGAAGCCAGGGACTGACCTCTCCTCCTGCAACCAGGCGAGCAGCACACCAAGAACACCATTTCCATGTGGGTGGCCCACAACAGCCACCATGCAGACAGCCCACCAGCCATTCCAGTGTGTTGGTGCAGGGAGGGCCACCAGCAGAGACCAAAGAAGGGAGGGGGATGTTTCTCTCCACAGAGCCCACTCTAGAGTGACAGAAGAAGCATCTACTCTACGATAATATTGGGGGACATGAACACACCTCTCTCAGCACTGGACAGATCATCTAGGCAACAAATCAACAGAGTAACCATTACTCTTTCAGAAGGAGAAAAGAAATCTAGGATTATCAGAATGGGGAGGGGAGAGGGAGAGGAGGATAGGGAGAGATTGGACAAGGGGCATAAAGAATAAGTATGATTTGTAATAATGTATATGCTAATAATATTGATTTGATCAACATACGTCAACCAAGAATATGTATAATCAATTGTTTTCTTTGTTTTGTTTTTTTTTAAAAGATGACCGGTAAGGGGATCTTAATCCTTGGCTTGGTGTTGTCAGCACCACGCTCACCCAGTGAGCGAACCACCCATCCCTATATAGGATCCGAACCCGTGGCCTTGGTGCCATCAGCACCACACTCTCCCAAGTGAGTCATGGGCCGGCCCTTGTATAATCAATTATAATTCAATAAAATAAATAAAATTAAATTAAAAAAAAAAGAAAACCAAAGAAAATGCTACTGGAGCAATTAGAAATCCATAGGCCAAAACCCCCCAAAAACAAAAACAAAGAACTTCAGCCTAAACCTCACATGTTTTACAAGAATTAGTTCAAAATGCATCATAGATTTAAATGTAAAACATAAAACTACAAAACTTTAAGAAGAAAACACAGCAGAGTCTTCAGGACCTACTGTTCTTAGACAAGACACCAAAAACGCAATCCATAAAAGAAAGAAATTGATAAACTGGACTTCATCAAAACATTTGCTCTTAAGAGGATGAAAATATGAGCTACAGACTGCGAGAAAATATGTGCAAACAACATATCTGATAAAGGACTCATATCTAGAATGTATAAATAATTCTCAAAACTTAACAGTAAAAAGCAAGCAATCCAGTTAGAAAACTTGGCAAAAGGCATAAAGAGGCATTTCAGTGAAGAGGATGAATGTAAGGAAAACAAGCATGTGAAAAGATGTTCAATGTCACCAGCCAGCAGGAAAATGCTAATTAAGATCACACTGAGATGTTACTACACACCTATCAGAACAGGTGAGATAGTGGCAAGGATGTGGAGAAACTGGATCGCTCATTCATAGCTGATGGGAATGTACAATGGTACAACCACTTTGGAAAGTAGTTTTGGCATTTCTTAAAAACTAAACAAGCACTACATACAACCTGGCAATTGCATCTCTGGATGTTTATTCCAAAGCAATGAAATCTTATGTCTGCACAAAAATCCTTACACAATTGTTCACAGCAGCTTTATTTGTAATTGCCTAAAACTGGAATCAGCCCAGATGTCCTTCAACAGGTGAATGTTTAAACAAGCTGGTATATCCAAACCATGGAATACTAGTCAGCAATGAAAAGGAACTAACTTGGGCCGGCCCGTGGCTCACTCAGGAGAGTGTGGTGCTGATAACACCAAGGCCCTAGGTTCGGATCCCATATAGGGATGGCTGGTTAGCTCACTGGGTGAGCGTGGTGCTGACAACACCAAGTCAAGGGTTAAGATCCCCTTACCGGTCATCTTTTAAAAAAAAAGAAAAGGAACTAACTCTTGATAAATCCAACAACTTGGATGGATCTCAAGGGCAATATGGTGAATGAAAAAGCCAATCTCTAAGGGACTCATACTGTGGGATTCCTTTAATATAGCATTCTTGAAAGGACAAAATTAGTAGAGAACAGATTACTGGTTGCCAGGAATTAGGGATGGTACGGGGAAGGTTGTCTGGGTGTGGCTGTAAAGGGGTAGCACGAGGGTGATCTTTTTTTGGGGGTGTGTGTGGCTGGTTGGTAAAGGGTGATCTTTGCAGTGATGACTACATAAATCCACCCATGTGATAAAATGACATAGAACTGTACACATTTTCTACCAGTGTCCACTTCCTGGTTTTGTTAATATTATAGATAATATAACCAATGGGTGCAAGTGGGTGAATGACCCATGGGACCAACAGAAAATGCTGGGTTTTTTGCAACTTTCAATAAATCTATAATTATTTCAAAATTTAAAAAAAAGCAACAAGCAAAAAGTGATAAAAGGTGAAGTTCACATCAGTGGAAGGGCCCAGTGCAAAATGTAAATGTGGGCCCCCTTGTTATTTTTTTATTTTTTTTGTGACCGGTAAGGGGATCGCAACCCTTGGCTTGGTGTCGCCCGCACCGCACTCAGCCAGTGAGTGCACCGGTCATCCCGATGTAGGATCGGGAACCCGCGGCGGGAGTGCCACTGCACTCCCAGCGCCGTACTCTCCCAAGTGAGCCATGGGGTCGGCATGAAAAAATGATTAAGCATCGTGACAGTAGGGGATAATCCGGGAGTGGGGCTCTTCTGAGCGTGGGCCCCCATGCAACTAAATTCGCTGCTCACCCATAAAGCTGGCCCTCATTGTTACCGGGAACAGGTCTGGCTGCCTGCCCCCTTTCAAAGCAAACCACTCAAAAGTCAAATGTTGGTGAAAATAGGGCCGGCCCGGGGCTCACTCGGGAGAGTGCCGTACTGATAACACGAAGGCCACAGGTTGGGATCCTATATAGGAAAGGCTGGTTAGCTCACTTGAGAGAGCGTGGTGCTGACAACACCAAGTCAAAGGTTAAGATCCCCTTACCGGTCATCTTTAAAATAAAAAAATAAAAAAAAGAGTTAAGATCCCCTTACCGGTCATCTTTAAAATAAAAAAATGTTGGTGAAAATGAAAGTCAGCTTTTATTCAGGAATCCCAGTGACCTTAGGAGAGATGTTGGGCTAACCAATCCCAGTGACCTGAGGAGAGATGTTGGGCTAACCCGTCTCTCTGGTAAACCCGAAGGAGACTGGCCAGACTAAAGCCATCTTAAAGAATCAGGTTTACTGAGGGGTTTTTAAGAGGGGGCTGTGGGAATGGAGGGTGGGAAATGAAAAGCAGGAGGGAGGGGGACGTGAGCAGTGGGTGCTCCAGGCGAGGTCTCGCCAAGGCTCCGTCTGGTTTCTGCTCCTGTCCTCGCTGTGATCTCAGGGTCCTGCTGGAGGGGTGGGATTATCATACCTTTATTGACGTCTTATTTGGTTTTTCAGGGTCTGAGTAGTATATGTCTTGTAGCTTCAGTCTGCAGCTTCAGGCTGCCTGGAAAACAACTTTACATTTATGTAAATAAAGTCATCCTGCCCCATAACCAAGGTTCAAAATATCAAATAACCATGGAAAAAGAGGGAACTCAGAGAAACGCATACCAAGAAAAAAAAACTGTGCCTTTTAAAAATCTTTTAGCGCCCATGCAGTTTTAGGTCCCAACACGGTTTCAGTCCTGCTCACTCCAACAACAGCAGTGGCCAGGGCCAGGGTCTGTCCTTGAGGTTGTAGGTTTGATTCAAGAAGAATTTCGTGATAATTAGCCCCCAGTGGAAAAGGCTGCCCTCCCAGAGCAGTGGGTCTGTCAGCAGACGTGATGAAGCAGGCACTGGTGGCTGCATGGAGAGGTCCCGAGGAAGACAAGTCCGCCTTTCTCCACCCGTGTGCTTCTGGTGACTCTACTCCACTCTCTGCTGCAAGACCAGGCAGTTGACATGAGCCTGGCATCTCATCCTGCTAGTCCTGGTTAGTGGCTCAGGCTTGACCGCATGACCTAATTCAGGCCAAAGAAAGTTGCTGAGCAAGAGTCGTGGCTGCTCTCCTCCTGGCACTGCTGGCTGGTGTCTTACCACCACAGGACATATGACCTGGAGGAGAAAGAGATCATGCTGACTGTATCCTCTGAGCCTCTGAGACAGCCTATGTCTGAAGGTAAAATTATTCCCAGACTCATCACTTATGTCTTTTAAATAGACAGTAATTTATGTCTTAAGTTATGTCTTTTTTTAAGCCAGTCAAATTTAAATCATATCTTTTATTAAACAAACTATAAAGTCCGGGTATTACCAGGCACACAGGCCTGGCTGCCTGCCCCTTTGAAAGAAAAAAAAAAAAACACTAAAAAGTCAAATGTTGGTGAAAATGCAAGCCAGCTTTTAGGAATACTGGTGACCTGAGGAGAGAAGTTGAGCTAACCTGAGGGAGAACGGCCAGACTAAAGCCATCTCAAAGCCTTAGATTTACTGAGGGTTTTTTTTTTTTTTTTTGGTGTTTTGTTTTGTTTGTTGACAGTTGGACGGTATGGGGATCTGAACTCAAACTGAGAGGTTTTTAAAGTGGGGGCCAAGGGAATGGAACATGGGAAATGAAAAGCAGGAGGGAAGGGCACATGTGCTGCGAGGGCTTCATGCAAGGCCTCCCCAAGGCTCCGTCTGGTTTCTGCTCCCGTTCCTGCTGCTACCTCAGAATCCTGGTGGAGGGGTGGAATCAGCATGGCTTCACTGATGTCTTCCTTCGTTTCCCAGGGCCTGCAAGTTTGCAGCTCCAGGCTGGTTGCAAAACAATTTTACATTCACGCAAAGTCATCCTGCCCCTGAACCAAGGTTCAAAATATCAAATAACCATGGGAAAACAGGCAACTCAGAGAAATGTATGCCAAGAAAAAGTGTCCTTTAAACCATTTTTTTAGAGCACATGTGGTTTTAGGTCCCAACGTGGTTACAGTCCTGCTCACTCTTGCACTGGAACGATTCAAATGGCAGTAGACAACAAAAATGCCTCTGCTCTGAATGAAGGGGTTGCTGAACTCCCAAAGTCTCATGGAGAAGGGGAGTATGTTAGAAAAAAGCTTTCTGTGTTACCTAAGCCCCACCTTTCATTCTCACAAAAATGGAAGATCCCTACAGAAGTGAGAAAAGTTTTGTGAAAGCAGTTGCCTGTTTTTCTGACCCCCTCTTGTGTCAGTCTCATGAATGAATGACTTTCCAGTTCCGTCTTTGGAACCAGAATCAGAATCCTTCTCTAAAGAGAAATACACACAAGGTATGGGTACCACACAAGCAAAGTGTATACTTCCTGCCTGCCCTAGAGGCCAGGGAGGGGAGGAAGGGCGAGGTCCTCAGAACAAGAAGCTTCTCAGATTCCAAACAGAGTTCACTAGGCATGAATATGATTTTGGCAGCTTCAAGGGAACTGGTCCTTCGGCGGCTCAGCATTTCTATCAGCAGGTGCTGTGGAAGTGGCAGGCGCCAGGGGCCTTGCTGTTGTTCTGTGTATCTGAGGGGCCAGCCACTGTCCCTCCCTGTGAAAGGTCATCAGATCAGGTCCTGGCTCTTAGCAAGAAGAGTGAGACACTGAGAAAAGAGATAGGGCCAGGCTAAAGCACAAGTAACCCACCAATCAACTAAGCTCAAAGCCAACCCAGGTTACCCATGAATGGGACCACAATATGCCACACCAAAATATGCCACTTTGGCATAGGGTTATTTTGAGCTAACAGCAGTTGAGAATTGACAGACACCATAAGAGTTCTCTACCCTCCCACTGTCTACATAAAAGCAGGGCATATATGTCCCTTTGAGAAGGGCGATCCCCCCAGGTCCCCCTCTGTACTAGGGAGAGAAGAGCAACTCTTTTTTTTTTTTCTTTTTTTTCTTTTTTCATGACCGGCAATGGGATCGCAACCCTCGGTGTCGCCCCCGCACCTCGCTCAGCCAGTGAGCGGCCGGTCTGTATGTGGGATCCGACCCCTCGGTGGGAACGCTGCCGCGCTTCCCAAGCGGCGCACTGTAGCAGTGCGCCACCGGGCCGGCCCGAGAAGAGCAACTCTTAACATTGAAGACAGGCAGTCGACTCCAACATGAATTTGCATGAACAGACCTTCCATTATTTCCCCCAGGTATTTCCTAGCCACTTCCCCACAATTCATTATCCCTTGAAGCCCAAACCCTCTTTCCTTTGTTATATAGCTCCCAATTATAAGCTTTGAGTTTTACTTCTTTTCTGTGAATTCCCATACACATAATATATAATTTTTCTTTCCTTTTCTTTTCTTTTCGGCAGTGGCTGGTGTGGGGATCCAAAAGCTTGACTTTGGTGTTATAACCCTGTGCTCTAACCAACTAAGTGAACCAGCCAGCCATACACATAGTATTAATAAAAATCATGTACCGGGCCGGCCTATGGCTCACTCGGGAGCGTACGGTGCTGATAACACCAAGGCCACGGGTTCGGATCCCATATATGGATGGCCGGTTAGCTCACTGGGTGAGCGTGGTGCTGACAACACCAAGTCAAGGGTTAAGATCCCCTTACCGGTCATCTTTATTTATTTATTTTTATTTTTTTTTGTCTTTTTTCGTGTCCGGCAACGGATCGCAACCCTCTGTGTTGCGCCTTACTGGTCATCTTTAAAAAAAAAAAAATT
>NW_007727780.1:331133-340136 GCF_000696425.1 Galeopterus variegatus
TTCTTTTTTTTTTCTTTTTTCCTTTTTTGTCTTTTTTCATGACCGGCAACGGATCGCAACCCTCAGTGTTGCGCCTTACTGGTCATCTTTAAAAAAAAAAAAAATTGTGTGCTTTTTCTCCCATTAATCTGTCTTTTATTAAGGGGCTGCAGTTTTTGGTAAGGCCTCTTATAGTGATGGTTGGATATTTTGCTCTAGTCTTCAAGAAGTGTCATTTTATTTTTCAGAATCACCTCTAAAGTCATGTGGTCATTGACTTTGGGGACTATTTTGCTTCTGAGCACTGAATAAAACCCAAGTAGCCCTCATTGCATGTCACTCCCTGAATGCTGGCAGTGGGCAGCATACCTTGCCTGAAGTATACTATCACTTCTGGCCTGAAAAGCTGGGGAAAGAACTTAATTTTCTTTTTTGCATAAGTTAGAAAAACTTACAGCTAGCATGCTGAGTTTCCTTGTTGACCTCAGCAGATAAAGTGAGCTGATAGTGTTAATTCAGATTTAAGAAGTTATCTGAATTATGGTTTGTGTAGATTTACAATCTGCATGCGAAATGAATAAATCAGGTAGATTTTGCAGTTTCACATGGTATGTGGGCTCTCTCCCACCCCCTTCCACACTCATTAGTTACTGAACTTTGTAAACAAGCACTGAAACATCACAACAACGTTTTGTTCACCTACTTTATAAACTTTTGCAGTGCTACACGGGTTCTCTTTCTGAGGCAGACCAAAGGTAAATTTCTCAAGGTTTTGCTGCCTTCTTTAGCAGCATTTGATGGAGGATCTTTTATACATTTGTAATAGAAAAAATAAACCAGATTACAAAGGTTTTTATTTTTAATCTTAAACCATGTGCCAAGTTTTTGGTCCAAATTGTGTAGGAGAAGTTAAATTGCATCCTATTAACCAATGTGAGTGTATTTCTGTGGTCATAGTTATGTTGAAATAAAGTTTTACAAGCAAAATAAAAAAAATCTGTCTTTTGTTAATTTTTTTTTTCTTTTTGTCTTTTTTCGTGTCCAGCAATGGATTGCAACCCTCAATGTTGTGCCCGTACCGGACCGGGACCGGCAACGGAATCGCAACCCTCGGTGCTGCGCCCGCACCTCGCTCAGCCAGTTAGCGGGAACCGGTCTGTATGTGGGATCCGAACCCTCGGCGGGAGCGCCACCGTGCTCCCAAGCGGCGCACTGTAGCAGTGCACCACCGGGCCGGCCCTGTCTTTTGTTAATTTAATCCACGGGCCCCCAGACACTGAACCCAGGAGTGAAGAGGAAAAGTTTTTCCTCCTGGACACCCCTAAGTTCACACTACTATATTATGACAAACTATGTTAGCCAACTTTATATATAAGGCCTATAGACTTCAACTCCTTTAGCAGACCATTACTCCCAAAATGCTGGTTAAAAAGTGACACTTTTCTGGAGATATTTCAGGTAACTTGGAGGGGGAGGGAACTGCTGCAAGATATCCTAATTAATCACCTTTCAAATATTTGTAAAGAAAGTGATTCTTACAAACAATACCACATGATTTCTTTCATTACAATAGAGTTGGCAAGATTGAAAATGTGCATGTACGGGTCGGCCCCGTGGCTCACTCGGTAGAGTGCAGTCCTGATAGCGCCGACGCCACGGGTTCAGATCCTGTATAGGGATGGCTGGTGCACTCGCTGGCTGAGCGTGGTGTGGACAACAGCAAGCCAAGTGCTATGATCCCCTTACCGGTCAAAAAAAAAAAAATGTGACTGTACTTGTTCATTCATTCCTTCATTCAGTCAAAAGCCTTTTTTTAAGCTTATAAAAAAATGGTACGTTATTTTCTCTCTTAATGATATTGGCTTCAGTATTATCACTACCATCTTTTTTCAAGGTCTAACTTAATTTTTTTTTTTTTTGTCTTTTTCGTGTCCAGCAACGGATCGCAACCCTCAGTGTCGCGCCCGTACCGGACCGGGACCGGCAACAGGATCGCAACCCTCGGTGTCGTGCCCGCACCTCGCTCAGCCAGTGAGCAGGAACCGGTCTGTATGTGGGATCCGAACCCTCGGCGGGAGCGCCGCCGCGCTTCCCAAGCGGCGCACTGTAACAGTGCGCCACCAGGCCGGCCCTCAAGGTCTAACTTAATTTTGACCTCTACTTCAAATCTATCCCAATAATCAATTAGCATTGCCATCTCTGTTCTTTAGGCCCAAATAGCACTACCCAACTTGGTACTTAATTACCCATCATCTCACATTGCTTTCCATTTACTTCATGTGCATCAGTCCTATCTTCACAATCAGATTTTTTAAAATTGTAGTTTTAAGACACATAAAATTTATCATCTTAATCATTTTTAAGTGTCACATTGTTCAGTGGCCTTAAGTACATTCATTTGTTGTGCAGCCATCACCACCATCCATCCCCAGAACTCTTGTCATCTTGCAAAACTGAAACTCTGTACCCGGGAAACACTAAGTCCCTGTTCTCCCTCCCCCAGCCCCTGGCAACTACCATGCTACTTTCTGCCTCTATGAATTTGACTATTCTAGGTACCTCATATAAATGGAATCATATGATATTTGTCCTTCTTTTTTTTTTTTTAAAAAGATGACCCGGAACCAGAAGTAAAGTGAGAAGCCAGATTGGAGATGAGGCGGGGGAGAGGAGTAGATACAGTCTCCATCTGCTTAATTAGTATGGGGGAGGGTGAGTTGGAGGAACACGAAAAACAGAAGAAAAATTCCAAATTACAGCACGGGGGAAGGAAGAATGACTGTTCTTGACTTCTACACACCCAAGTGGAGTAGATATTTCCAGAAAGCCAAAACTGCATGGAATTTATACATAAGTCAGTTATGTGTGAATTGGGCATTTCTTAATTAAGGGTAAAATATCTCCTTATTTTATGTAATTTCTTTTTGGGAAGTTACTTGCCTGTTTTCACTTAGAAGTCAGTAGCAAAACTGAGAAAGGAACTGGGTTAATTGATTCTCATATCTGTATTTTGTATGAGAAGCTACAATTTGTGATATTACAATTTTGGTAAGAAAAGGATCAGTTATGCTATATTTTAATGCTGTATTCAAAACTAGTTTAATATACACTAAAAAGCAGTGGTTTGTCGGGTATCTAAGGATCTATATGGGAGAAACCATCTAACTATCCTAGTCTGGAACATATTATCAGACGAACTATAGTAATTTTAGCTTTAATTACGTTACATGTTTGTTGAATTTGCTGGAATTACTGTTCTATGAAGCAACCTGTACCGTTTCCATTTTTATTAATATGGGAGGAGGTGGATAACTTTAAACTATACTTGATTTTCTCAGAGTAAAAGAGAAAAAAAAGATGGCTTTTCTCTTGGTAAGTGAAAGAAATTTGGGGAAACTGAATTCTCTAGGATGCTAAAGCTACATATACAGCATAATATTCTATTAGTCTATACCAGTATCCTAAATAGAGAAATCAAATGGTCATTTCTGTATACACTTTAAAAATCTCAAGGTTGAGAACACATTTTTTCCATTTCAAAATAATTTCCTTTACCACATTTATTAATTTCTAAACTTCACTCTTAAATGTAGAGGATTCATAAAACAAATGTACCTCACAGGGCCTGGTTTTCCAAAGCCTTGCAGTTTCAAATATTGACCTTGCAAAGGACAGGAAATTTTCCCCAGGCTATTGAGTCTCTGTTGCAAGATAAGAATCATAACACAGCAATGCTGCTGGTTCTAAAACAGAAAAGTTACTAATTGATATGTAAAGTTACTAAAAAGCTGCTGGAGGGAAAAGGAATGTTCGCTAAATCAAGCCTTTGTTAGTGGATCACTTAATTGCCTAGCAGAATGTCATCTGACTTGTTTTTACTGAATGTTACCAGCTTCTTTTGTAAAAACTTTTAAAACTGTACTTAGCAAAACCCCACCTAGGTCTCTTCCTGTAACTTCTTGGTCTGGAGAATAAATGCAGGAAGAGAACCCCAATTTGTGGTTAATTTCCAAATGGAAGGATGCCTCACACTTGAGGGTCCTGGGATATTAACCCCTTTCTGGAGCTTCTCACTGCTCAAAAGAGATGGGCTTTGAGTAATCTTTGGCAGCTCCGTCACCCAGGGGAAAAGGGGTGACAAATCCGTGGGAGGCAAAGCAACAGTATTCTAATAAAAATATTGAGACATTTACCAAAGATTCTGATTTGAAATCATTGATCTGTGCCCTTCACTTCATCATTAGTCTCAAATGACAGGAGAAGTCCAGCTTGTTAATCTCATACTTAATATGTAATATATAAAACCCATTTTGGTTTTTTTTTGATAATTTATAGAGAGTTTTATTTTCATCCAGTATTTTTAGTAAGAAGTAGATACAAGCATAAATTAATAAAAGCTTATATTCATTTGTCATGGAACTATAACAACCCTATGAGGTAGAGATTATCATCTTTATTATTTTTATTTTATTTTTAATTAATTAATTATTATTATTACTTTTTTTACATTCTAAGATGTTGCAGAGCAGTTGGGGGAGGGGGAGAGGGGAAGGGAGAGAGGGACAGATAGGAGGAGGAAGTGGGGTCATGGTTGAGGCCTGTGGCACCCCCTTCATTCTGGCAGGGGAGTCTAGGGGGCTTCCAACTGTGGCTTGGTTGTGCCTGGGCTGGATGCAAACTTTGGGGGAATGTGGCTGAGGCCCTTGGACCCCCACCCCCACCCCAAGAGCGTGGGGTGTTTCCAGTGGCAGCTCGGTGGTCGTTGCTCGCCTGGATGTAGACATCGGGGGGGTGGGCATGGCTGAGACCTTTGGCTCTCCCCCCACCTCGGCTTGGGAGCCTGGGGGGTTTCTGGTCCTTCTAGGTTTTATATGTGTTCTTTGGTGGTGTTAGACCTTTACTGGTTAATATCAAAATTTTGTCTCTGATCTGTGGGTTTTTTGTTTTTTCTTTCAGTTCTGTGTTGGATTATTTGTTTTTCAGACTATTTAAACTCTACACTGGAACAAATTTGTTGTCCTTTGCTTACTTCTAAAATGGGGGAACTTCTTGTGAGTACTAGCATTTGAACCTTGTCGTTGAGCTAAATTTCTGGTTTGCTGCTGATTCTCTGGGGAAAACTTTTTGTGCAGCTCAGATCTTAATTGTTGACCTTTGTCAGGCTGGATCACAGATTCCTCTGCCCCATCCTGGGCAGGTCCTAAGTCAGGTAGTTGAAAAAAGATTCTGGCATCCGATAACAGGATAGACATGCTTTATTCCAGATGTGAGCTCCACTGGCCAGTGGTTCAGAGCCACTGCCTTTTACACTGAAACTACACAACCATGGCCATGAGCCAAGGAGTATATGGGCACACATGCACAATCATGCCAATCTTACATAACTTGTTTATAGTGGATGTACTGAAACATACCCAGCTGGATATGAGGCAAGAGGGCCTGACCAAACTAACTCCATTTTCCTTACAACCTTGTTTTTTTTTTTTTTTTTTTCCTTTTTGTCTTTTTTTGTGACCGGCAACGGATCGCAACCCTCAGTGTCACGCCCGTACCGGACCGGGACCGGCAACGGGATCGCAACCCTCGGTGTTGCCCCGCACCTCGCTCAGCCAGTGAGCGGCCGGTCTGTATGTGGGATCCGAACCCTCGGTGGGAGCGCCACTGTGCTCCCAAGTGGTGCACTGTAGCAGTGCGCCACCAGGCCGGCCCTTCCTTACAACCTTGTAAGCACTTCCAGGTCTTGTGAGGTTCATTACACCTGGGTTGTGTGGAAACTGGTTTGGTCCTGAATCTTTTCAGCAAACTGCACCCCTTGCAGTTCTATACTCCTGATCAGTCTCTACTGTGTGAGCCTGTGCTGATAGGAGAGTAGATCAACTGTCCATACTGTGCACTGATGTTCTCCCAGTGGCCTGTCTCCCCCAGCCCCCACACTCCGAACACTTCCTATGGGATGGGCCATGTGCAGTCCCTTGCGGTGACTCACTGGCCTTTGACTGGCTCCTTTTTTCAGTTGTCTGTGGCACCTTGCTCCTGTGTGGGCCCGTGAGAATCCTGTCCTGGCTTGGGACAGGATAATAAGTCTTGCTGGCTTGAGGGCCACCAAGGCCCTCTCTCCCTGCAGCCTCCAAGCAACTTCACTCAAGGGGCACAACTGAGGTTTTTGCCAGCTCTTGCTCCATGTGCTCACCAGGGCCAGCCTTGAAATGGTTGGGGCTCCAAATGATCTGAGTGGTCCTTTCATTTTCTCATCATGGCTTCTCCCGCCTTCATGAACTCCATAGGTCTCTCCTCCTCTGCTTCTCAGCTCTAGCAGCCCCAGCTTGGCAGTCACCACTTTTTAATGGTTGTAAATTGGTTGATTGTGGGAGAGGGTAATGCTGGGTACCATCTATTCCACTATCTTGATCCGAAGGCTCAAAACCCAGTTTTTTAAAAAATGCTGCTTCGTCAATTATTTGCAAATCTCTCCAAATCAGACACAAAAGTCCTTATGCAAGCTGTGTAGAGACAAGTGTATTAGCCAGAGAGCAGGCGGACAAGCAGAAGGAAGGTAAGGAAGGTAAACAGCTCAAAACAGGCCATTTCAACTTGATGGCTTCAGACAATGGTTTTTCCAAGTCAGGTGGTGAGTGTCACCAACAGAACAATACAATACAGTTACCAATACAGAAGAGCTCCACTCCAGTCCCCTCCATCAGTGTTTCTAGAGGGATCTGTAATCTCAATCTACAATCTCCAGGGGATTCTAAAACCACCAAAGTTTGAGAAGCATTGGCTGCTGCTATGGATTGAATCCTAAGTAAAAGGAGTGTCTTTGTTATACATGGGCCCCTTTGATCCCATCTACATTTATGCTAAAGAGGCAAAGTGACTCAGTTGGAGGCTGGTCACCAGAAAGGTCAACCATATAATGGGAAGGTTGGGGCTTTGAGCCAGCCTGACCTCCACTGCAGGGAGAGGGGCTGGAGATTAAGTTCAATGGGGTGACCAATGTTCTATCAATTATGCCTATGTGATGAAACCTCAATAAAAACTCTGGACACTGAAACTTGAGGGAGCTTCCTGGTTGGTGATACACATCAATGTGCTGGAAGGGTGATGTGTTCTGACTCCACAGGGTGAGGACACAGAAGCTCTGTGTTCAGGACCTTCCCAAGCCTTGCTCTGTGTGTCTCTTCCTTTGTCTGTTCTTGTATTCTTCATCATAAAACTCTAATTATATGTATAATGCTTTCCTGAGCTTCATGAGTCACTCTCCTGACCTGTCAAACCTGAGGGGGGGTCATGGGCATCTCCTAGATTTACAGTCAGTCGGTCAAAAGTACAGGTGTCTTGGGGAACCCTACTTGTGGCTGGCATCTGAAGTGGGGCAATCTTGTTGGGGCTCACACCCTTAAACCTGAGGAGTCTGACGCTAACCAATGTGGGTGATTAGTGTCACAACTGAATTGCAATACACCGGTTGGTGTCAGAATGGGTGGTGATGTTGGAAGGCTGTCAACTCTCACAAAAGTCCAGGCACACACCCATAGAGGTGATTTACCTGTTGGAGTACAGAGGCTTGAAGTAATTGATGGAGTCTACATATAACATCTAGAGTTAGTTTAAAAGGAAATCCTACTCTCCTTTCCACCTGATCTGAGTACCTGAGGGACAGTAGAGTTTTAGTTCCGTTCACTTTCTTAATTTACCTGGCAGGTAATGGCAGATGCTGTGGTATGATGTAAAGAGCTGGATTCTAATACAATTACCCTGGTCTTTGGCCAAACTGTTCAGTCTTTTTGGGTGTTGGTGTTCTTCAGTTATAACATCATGATAAATGCTTACCTCTTATAACCACCCAAATGCCCATCAACAACAGAATGATCATTAGTGGCATAGTCACACCATGGGGGAAAAAGGCAATAAGAATTAAGAATCTGAAGAAACCTGCACAATGTGGATGAATCTCATATAATGTTGAACAAAAGAGGCAGACTATATGGTACTGTTTACATAAAGTCCAAAAAACAGGCACATCAAATCTATGATGTTAGGAGCCACATGTATGGCTACCCTTGGTGTGGCAGCTGGGAGGGGGCTGAGGGGAGCTTCTAGAACACTGGTTATATTCTGTTTCTTGATCTGAGTATGACTACACTAGTGTGTTCACTGGGTGAAAATCCACTGGGCTGTACACTTAGGATTTGTTTGCTTTTCTGTATATACATACTACTTAAAAAACAAATGACAATATTTAAATTAAAACTTCAAAGGTGATTACTGTAAGAAAATAATCTAAGTGATTCATTTTCAGAAATGACTTATCTGAGGGTGTTTTAACTAACTCACACCCAGCCAGAAAGTTGTCTGACTGGTCCAGCCCATTCACGGAAGGTCTCTGAACAGATAGAGCTCTCCTTAAGATGGTAATTAGTTACTAGCCCCAATTGCTTTCTTCATTCTCTGGTGTTTCTCCTTTCACAGGGCTTTAGTGGGCCTTTTTCATGGGCTTGTCTTAAGCCCTCAGACAAAGAAATTTCTTACAAGGAGGTAACACATTGGGGTAATAAATCTTAGGCATCATCTGGGAAGATTGTACATCCCATAGTACTCAGCCAATGAGGAACTGGGGGGAGGGACTTTTATACTAGGGAATAAATTGCTTGCTACAGCCTTTTTTCATGTACTTGCTTAGATATATGATCTTGCAAGATCATTGTTATTATTATTTTTTAAAGATGACTGGTAAGGGGCCGGCCCGTGGCTCACTCTGGAGAGTGCGGTGCTGATAACACCAAGGCCCCGGGTTCGGATCCCATATAGGGATGGCCGGTTCGCTCACTGGCTGAGCGTGGTGCTGACAACACCAAGTCAAGGGTTAAGATCCCCTTACCGGTCATCTTTGAAAGAAATAAATAAATAAATAAATATAAATGTATAGTAACGTGTATGGTAATAACAGCCACCACTTACACAGACCTTATTATAAGACAAGCATAGCGAATGGAGGGCAGTTTCCACATGTTACTTCAAGAACAA
>NW_007727780.1:340992-354517 GCF_000696425.1 Galeopterus variegatus
CTCACTCGGTAGAGTGCGGTGCTGATAACACCAAGGCCGCGGGTTCGGATCCCATATAGGGATGGCCGGTTTGCTCACTGGCTGAGCATGGTGCTGACAACACCAAGCCAAGGGTTGAGATCCCCTTACCGGTCATCTTTTAAAGAAATAAATAAATAAATAAAAATAAATGTATATTAACGTGTATGGTAATAACAGCCACCACTTACACAGACCTTACTATAAGACAAGCATAGCGAATGGAGGGCAGTTTCCACATGTTACTTCAACAACAACAATTTCCAATATTTACTTAGCCACCAGAGGTGAGGAAGTGCATACTCTCTGATATCCTTCTCTGTCCCTTCTGTGTCACCTTGGCCCTGCAAGGGATAAGAGGTGTCAAAGAGCAAAATTACAACAAATTTAGTTGAGGTCTCGACTGGCCTTATTATGATTCTAGAATTGGGCAACAAGTTACTCCATAAAACAGAATATATGTTCCAATGAGCCAAGCAGAAGAGGTTGGTTTTATAGCCATAACAATACTAAAGAAAGCAAAAACAAAGAACAAAAAGTGGATTGGTTATTTCCAAGTTACTTTCCTTGTAAGGTGGGGGACAGGAAGACAGAACAATAGAAAAATAACATCAGGTTACTTCAGGCTCTCTTTTTTGTGTAAGGACTAAAGCACAGAGAACTTCATGATCATACCTATTGAAGATTTAAACTGACCTCTTTAGGAAATTGGCTGTTATCTTTCTCCTGACTTCTCGGCAGGTCAGACCACAGCCCAAGTGACATGGAACTTAGCAGGGGTGACTCTGTTTTGATTTTTAATCCAGTCTTTTGGGACCTAGTGCAGGAACTTAGTCCAGAACAATGGTTTACTATAATTTTTATTTAACAGAGGCCACATGTCATAGTTTGTTAGGTATATAAGGCCCATATAGTACACTCAGAATATGTACGTCAAAGACCAAGAATTAGTAAAAGTGTCTGAGGCTGTGAACCAGGTGTGCTGTGGAACAAGCAACATTTAAGTGTGATGTAGGCTGTGTGGAGAGAGATTGGATAAGGGGCATAAAGAATAATTATGACTTGTAATAATGAACATGCTAATAATATTGATTTGATCAACACATGTTGTACACAGGTGATGGTAGTCAACATTGTACCCCCCAAATTATGTATAATCAATCATGCTTCAATTAAAAAAAAAAAGTATGACACAGACCACATGTCTGCATTCTGTCCTTCAGTGTGTTCTTTCAAAGGAGGAGGGCCTGTGGACCAGTGGTCTGATGGATCTCGGACCTGACTGGTACCATCTTGGACATGGCTGGAGCCATTTTACACACACCGAGCACAAAATGGCCATCAGCTTTTCCCTTATGAGAAACCTCATGGTTTCTGAGAAACAGAAACGCCAACCTTCCTCCTGACCGCATCAGCCAGCCTTATCTTCCACACCAGCACCAAACCCCTCCCTGATTACATCAGCCTTCCCTACAGCCTATATACGCTGTCCCACCCCGATGCCTGGTGCTGCTCTCCATTTTGAGTGCAGCCCAGCAGATTCCTTTTCTTTAATAAAGCTTGATTGGTACCCGGCGTTTTGGCTCACTTTCTTTCATGGTCCAAAGAAACTTGTGCTTCCTAAGCAAAAAAGGGGGAGAAAGGCACTCAGAGGAAATGACATTCTGCTGTCATGCAGGTGGGTTCAGAATAAAACTTCCTGAATTTTTTGGGAGAAAAACCTCCTTCATTAACTTCAAGCCCAGGCTAACTTGAATGAATGTTTTCCTGACATAAGAGAACTTAGTGTTTAAAAACAAGGGCAAATTGGGAGCTTAGTTTTTTGTTTTGCTTTTTCTTGAAATGAGATAACATGAAGGTACGTGTTTGCTGTCATGATGGTGAATGAAAGGGAAGTAGCAAAATTGTTAGGAAAACAAGGCCAAAGAGAACATTTTACACTGGGAAAAATATTTGCAATATTTTTAACAGTGAAAAAGTTAACGTCCAGAGTGATTATAGACTAATCACGAATCAATAAGAAAAAGACAAAAAACCCAAAGGAAAAATTGGCCATGACATGAATAGGCAATGCACATCATAGGTAATGCAAATGGCTAATAAGCACATACTGTTACTGGGCTCAGGGCTGGCTGCCAGCCCCCTTTCAAAAACAAGCCACTTGAAAGTCAAATGTTGGTGATAATGGAAGTCAGCTTTTATTCAGGAAAACCGGTGACCTTAGGAGAGATGTTGGGCTAACCCATCTCTCCAAAGCAAATGAAGAGTTTCTGTCTCTGCTATTTTTCTGCCATGTGAGACCCCTGGACTATTGCCACCACCAAGACCCTCACCAGATGTATTCCCTGGACTTTGTACTTCCTAGCCTGAAATAAATTTCGTAAGCAATAGAAACAGACTAATACAAGAAATTGCAACAGAAATAGACTAATACAGGAAATTGGTACCAGAGAAGTGGGGTGTTCCTTATAATAAATACTTGAAAACATGGAAGTGGCTTTGGAACTGGGTGTTGAGAAGAGGCTGGAAGAATTTGGGAAAGCAGGCTAGAAAAAGTGTAGCTGCTGGTAGGAGTTTAGAAGACAAGAAAACCAGGGAAAGTTTTGAATGTTTTAGAAACTGGTTAAATGGTGGTGACCAGAATGCTTAAGGAAATATGGACCATAAAGACCACTCTAAGGAGGTCTCAGATGTAAATGAAAAGGAACTTACTGGAAACTGGGGCAAAGATCACCCTTGCTATGAACTGGCAAGGAACTTGGCTGCATTCTGTTCATGCCCAAAAGTTTTTTGGAATGTGGAACTTGAAGGTGCTGACTCAGGGTATTTGGCAGAAGAAATTTCTAAGCAGCAAGGCATTAAGGAAGCTGCATGGCTACTTGCAACAGCCTATGTTGATTTATGGCAGAAAATGCATGAGGGAAAGCCAGATTTATAATTGAAAAGAAAGCAGAAGACAAAAAATTGGAAAACTTTCAGCCTGGCCATAAAAGCAAGGGTATAGCCCAGCGTCTGTTTGCTGAGTTGAGTATAGAGGAAAGGGATTATGAAGAGAAAGGAAAAAAGACCTTGAAGCCTGTGAAGGTTAATTCCAGGTGTTGACTTGATTAGATTAAGGAATGCCAAGAAATCTGGTAAAGCTATCTTCTTAGGTGCGTTCATGAGGGTGTTTCCAGCAGAGATTAGCATGAGAACCTGAGTGGACTGGGTGGGAAAGACCCGCCCTCAATGTGGGTGGGAACCATCCAATCCACTGGGGGCCCAGAGAGAACAAAAGACAGAGAAAAAGGTGAAGTTCTCTCTATATCTGCTGGAGCTGGCCATGGACATCAGAGCTCGAAACTCTTCAGCTTTTGGGTTCCAGGACTTACACCAAGGAAACCATTGGCTTCCCTGATTTTGAGGCCTTCAGGCTTGGACTGAGTCACGCTCCCAGCATCCAGTTTGCAGACAGCCTATCATGGGACTTCTCTTCACAATCATGTGACCTAAATCCCCTAATAAATCCCCTCTCATACATTTATAACACATCCTATTGATTTGTCTCCCTGGAGAACCCTGAAAGGCACTTCAGGGATCTTGGAGGCTGAGTCTTCCATTACGGGCCCAAAGGCCTAGGGAGACAGAATGATCTTGAGGCACTCTCCACGGGCTTGTTACTCAGGGCCACCTTGGGAAGCTGCTTCCAGCACTAGCACCCCACCTGCTTTGGCTGTTCCAGCTGTGGCTAAATGGGCCCCAGGTGTGGCTGGACCCACAGCTTTTGAAAATACCAACCTGAAGCCTTGGCAGCATCCATGTGGTAAGTCTGCAGGCTCGTAGAATGCCAGAGAGTGGAGAATTGGGAGCCTCCACCCCAATTTCAAAAGATGCATGGTAAAGCTTGGGGGCCCAGGAAAAGATCTGTCAGAGAAGCATATTCACCGCATGGTCTTCACTACAGCAATGCCAAGAGGAAGTGTAGGGTCAGAGTTGCAGCAGAAAAACCCCACCAAGGCCACACGTAGTGGAGCCATGACAGCAGGACCACCATGGAGACACTAGACCTGTGGAACTACAAGCATGCAACACCAGCCTGTGAGAACTAAAGCGTCACTTCAGACCAGGAAAGCCATAGGAATGGAGCTGCCTGAGGGATTGGGGACCCAACCCCCACACCAGCGTGCAAAGGACATCAAACATGGAGTCAAGGTACATGATTCACCAGCTGTAAGATTTGATGCCTGCCCTGCTGGGTTTCAGACTTGTTTATAACCTGTTACCCCTTTCTTTTGGCCTATTTCTCCCTTTTTGAATGGGAGTATGTATCCTATGCTTGTCCCACCATTGTATCTTGGAAGTAGATAACTTGTTTTGATTTCACAGATGATACTTTGAACTTTAGACTTTTGAGTTGAAACAAGTTAAGAATTTGGAGATGAAAGGAATGTGTTTGTATATGAAAAGGACATGAGTTTAGGGGGTCAGGGGCAGAATGCTGTAGGTTGGATGACCCCCCACCTCATTGAGGCTTAACCCTCACTGTAACTGTGGAGAGTGGGAAATCCTATTACGGTAACTAAAAGGTGGAGCCTTGAAGAGGTGATTAGATTGCAGGACCGTGCTATAGTTAATGGATTAATAATGGTGGTCAGGGGCCTGGTTCTGATGGCTTTAAAAGAAGAGCACGTGAGAAATCAGTCTTTCTCTGCTCTGCCATTTTCGGCCATGTGATACCCCTGGGTCACTGTTGCCACCACCAAGACCCTCACCAGATGTGTCCCCTGGACTTTGGACTTCCCAGCCCCAAACTGTAAGCGATAAACTTCATTTTCTTATAAATCACCCATTTCTGTGTATTTTGTTAGAAGCAACAGAAATGGACTAAAACAATACACTACTTCTCTTTCTGCATGTCACTCCATGGAAAAAAGATGTTAACAACTGTTAACAGTAGTTCCTTCTGGAGACCAGAAGGAGACGCAGGAAGGTGGCTTTTGTTTCCTTCCCTTCCTGCAACTCACCTGAAAGGTGACCTCGTGTTCCTCACTGCAAGGGGAACCAACTTTCGCCATGTGAATTAGGAAATGCATCTTTGAAAGTTTTTACCTTTGTAATTCAAGTAAAATTAAATATTACTAGTATAAATATAAATTAAATAAAATATCCAGGACTGATGTTAATTTTTTTAAAATAAGAAAATAGGAATATTTAGAAAAGTATGGAAGGCAACCCAAAGTGTGAATATTGGTCTTACTTGCCATAATAACACATATCTGTATCTGTTATAGACAGAAAATGTAACACAAGAGTTAGAAATTTTCTAGTCCAAAGTGTTCATTGTACAGATAAGAGAATTGAGCCCCAAAAGGTAGAGTGACCAGACCATGCCACAAAAGCATAGTCAGCCACATCAAGACCACTGTCCTGCTCTTGAGACCACCAGGCCAGCACTTATTCCAATGTAGTAGAAGTTGTCTTTCCTAAAAAGCAGCATCTTCTTGAGCCAGCCCGTGGCTCACTCGGTAGAGTGTGGTGCTGATAACACCAAGGCCATGGGTTCAGATCCCATATAGGGTTGGCTGGTTAGCTCACTTGGGAGAGCGTGGTGCTGACAACACCAAGTCAAGGGTTAAGATCCCCTTACCGGTCATCTTTTAAAGAAAACAAACAAACAAACAAACAAAAAAGCAGCATCTTCTATCCAAATACTAACCATCCTGACCTTGTTGAACTTCTGTGATCAGAAAAGACTCGTTGCATTAAAGGAGCACTGCTGCATTTTGAGATGAGATCCTCGAGGAGACCATTAAACTCCAAAGGCATGGATAGTGGGACTGGAAGGAAATTTTACATTCTCACCAGCGGTGTGTGAGGGTTCCAATAACTCCACATACCTGACAACACTGGTCATTATCCATCCTTTTTACTATAGCCATCTTCCTGAAGTGTGTGGATTTGATTTACATTTCTCTAGTATCTTTTAATGTGCCATTTGTATATCTTCTTTGGAGAAATGTCTACTCAAAATTTTTAAACTGGGCTGTCTTTTTATTATTGGTATTGGGTTATAAGTATTCTTTTGTTTTTGTTTTTTGGCAACTGGCCAGTGCAGACTTTCAAACCCTTGACCTTAGTGTTATCAAAGCATTCTTTATATTTCTGGATACAACTCAGATATGTGATTTACAAATATTTTCGCTCACTATGTGCGTTGTATAGATTCTTTTTGTAGCTGGAAATGACTTGGCACCTCACTTTCCTTTGCAAATGGGTTTGGCAGTTAGCCACAGTTTAATACTTGAGAAACTGTTCCTGTCTCTCACCTTGAATTGCTGGCAGAGTTATGGATAGTTTTCAATTACTGATGAAAAAAATCCTGAGTTCTCAAATTTGAGAAAGGAAAGGGGCATGTATAAGTATGTCCCTGCATAGTTGATAGGATGCATTATTTCTTTTGTTCTTATTCTTAAAGGAAATAAAGGTCTCATAAAAGCCAAACTAACCAGGGTAGTTCTAGTAGTGGACCCATTTGGGGACCGGGAGTAAAATCTTTTATGCCCAAACCACAAATTTGGCTTTTCTATTCTATGTCTTATCCTCATATTCAGAACAAGCTAATGTTGGATAGTGTTTCCAGTTGTCTGGTGGTCCTAACTGCTGCATAGCAGTCCCTATCAGTAAGAGTTCTCAATTGCAAATGACAAAAATCCTGTTTGGCTCCTTTAAGGAGATGGAGATTTTATGGAAAGACACGGACTTCTTTGGAGAGGTAGTGAAGCAAGTTGGCTCCAAGGCTGGGCAGGAAGAACCACAGCCAAAATTGTACCTTACCACTGGTCCTTTGAGGACAACAAGGCAGCTGTGGATGAGCATAGACCCTAAAATGCACCCCAGACAAAGTGCTGCTGATTTTACTGCCCCAGGAAACCGGAAGTCCTTTCTCCAGCGCTAGAGGCATGAGACTCTACCATTCCTAACCCTTTGCATCTTGGCAATGAACTTCACCTCCAGGGAAAATAGATCCAACTGGCTCGACCCAAGTCTCTTGCTGTGGTAGACCCTTCTAGACCCCACCCATATCGAGTCCTCCCTTTCTGCCAGGGACATTAGAAGATTATGTTTTCTTGCCCCTTGCAGTTAAGACAGCGCTGTGGGCTATGAGTCAAAGTGACAAGTCTTACTTCTGGGCTGAAGCTTTTTATTGTCAGCGTCAACCTCTTCCAGCAATCTGCGCCCCTACGGTGTTGACAATGAGGGCCAGGTATTCCTACTGTGGAAGCTGCGAGATGGTTCCACCTCTGTCAGTCTGGGTCCCAAGATGACTGGAGTGGAGCCCTGGGACAACCAGAGATAGATATATAACATGAGCAAGGAATAGACTGGTGCTAGTGAGCCAAAGATTTTGGAGTTGCTTGTTCCTGTAGAACAGTATAGCCTAGAATCTATACTAACAACATAAAGAAATACAAACAAAAGCAATGGGCAGAGGAAGGGCAAAAGGAAGGAATTTTATCATTTTCCCCCTTGTCTCTAAAATAGTGAATTATCTTCCTTTGTTTATAATATTTGTATTCTATTTGAACCATATTTCCCCTATTGTTTAATCTCGATTCTGTATTTAAACTGATTCAATTTTCACCTCTAGTCCCTAACCTTGACTTCTCCATTGCTGAGTTCTTCATTTTGAATCTTTCTTGTTTGGCTAGATCTCATCCGTGAGTGGCCTTTTCAAGCAGTCTGCCTGTTGCTTTTGTTTTTGAGTATAAAATTCTTAGGTCAGTCTTTCCCTTGGGGTTATGTAGACATTGCTGTATCGTCTTTTTCATTGAATTCAGCATGGAGAAATCTTGGGCAAGTCTGATTTTTGACCCCTTAAAGAAACTTGCTTTGTTTTTTTTTCCTTTTTGTCTTTTTCTGTGACCGGCAACGGATCGCAACCCTCAGTGTCGCGCCCGTCCCGGACATCGCGCCTGTACCGGACTGGGACCGGCAACGGGATCGCAACCCTCGGTGCTATGCCCGCACCTCGCTCAGCCAGTGAGCGGCCGGTCTGTATGTGGGATCCGAACCCTCGGCAGGAGGGCCGCCGTGCTCCCAAGCGGCGCACTGTAGCAGTGCACCACCGGGCCGGCCCTTGCTTTGTTTTTTTAAAAACAGCTTTATTAAGACAATTTACATATCATAAACTCACCTGTTTAAAGTATCTGGGGCTGGCTGGTTCACTCAGTTGGTTAGAGCCTGGTGCTGATAACACCAAGGTCAAGGGTGTGGATCCCTTTATTGGCCAGCCACCAAAAAAAAAAAGTTTAAAATTTAGTGTATATGAGTACACGTACAGAGCTTTGCAGCCATCACCACAATAATTTAGAATATTTTCATTGTAGGATGCACCTGCAACTACTGTGGCACACGACCTGCTGTGCCCTCTGTCCCAGCTGGGAGGCCCCCAGCTCTGTGAGTTCTGAACAAACTTCTTCATCTGGAAGGTTCAGCCTGTGATGGGCGGCCTGTGGGGACATAGACCCCAGGTGGGCACAGCTGCAGAGCAGATCTGACAGCCCAAATAAAAGTTCTGCCATAGGGGAAAGGAAAAAAAAGGTATTTTCATTGCCCCAAAGAGAAACCTCCTACCCACTAGCAGTTACTTCCCATACTCTCTTCCCCCAGACCCTAGCTGAACATTTCATATAAATTAAATCATACATTTGCTTTTCGGTGACTTTTTCTTTCACTTAGCATAATGTTTTCAAGGTTCATTCATGTTGTATTACGCATCAGTACTTCATCCCTTTTTATAGTCAAATAGTATTCCACTGTATGGACAGAGATATCATTCCATGCATCAGTTGATTGATATTGGGTTGTTTCTACTTTTAGGCGATTAAGAACAATACTGCTGTAAACGTTCATGTACAAGTTTTTGTATGGACATATGTTTTCAATTCTTTTGGTATACCCTAGAAGTGGAACTGCTGAATCTATATGTGACTCCATATATTTCTTTTTTTTTTTTGTCTTTTTCCGTGTCTGGCAACGGATCGCAACCCTCAGTGTTGCCCCCGTACCGGACCGGGGACCGGCAACGGGATTGCAACCCTCGGTGTTGCTCCCACGCCTCGCTCAGCCAGTGAGCGGGAACCGGTCTGTATGTGGGATCCGAACCCTCGGGCGGGAGCGCCGCCGCGCTTCCCAAGCGGCGCACTATCCAGTGCGCCACCGGGCCGGCCCCATATATTTCATCTTTTGATAAATTGCCAGACTTTTTCAGAGTAGCTGCACCATCTTACATTCCCACCTGCAACTATGAGGGTTCCAATTTCTCCACATTGAGGACATCTGTATTTGTTGTCATCATCTTTTTAAAAAAAATTTTATGGTAACTGTTCTGTATCACCTTTTGCTTGTATGAGCCACTTTGATATGCAGTTTAAGTAACTTCTCTCCTCTGTACTAAAAGAGGGTTTTTTTTTTTTTTTTTTTCTTTTTAAGGAAAGAACTAATATCTCTTGTTAAAATTCAATAATTTCCTCAGTTTCAGTTTTTTCGGTGTCATCTCTCTAAATCTAAGCAAAATAAAATTTAATGCTGTGTATATAAAAAATAGCTTATATAGTAAAATCTATTCTATAAAATGAGTTCTGCCTATCATCTCAATTATCTGCCTCATTGCAAAGTAATATCTAGAATTCTGATCACCCAAAGTTAAAAAGGATTTTTTTTTTTCCTAAGTGGTAGTGAGGGAGGACAGAATAGGGACACACCCCAGAGAGGCTGGATCAGCAGTAGCCACCTCCTTGTTTTGCAGTTAATGAACCCATAATGAACTGATGACCACTTAACCACCCTACCCATCAGCATGCTACACCTGGAACTTTGTGGTTTACAAAAACCTCAGTGCACTAAGAGGAACAAAAGTGCAGACAACCCCTACACAACTTTCCACCCCTGACACTAGACCAGAAAGGACAAAGTTAAGGGAAAAGTGAGCCTACTGCACATCATCAAAAACTTCAGAAGGGGGCCGGCCCGTGGCTCACTCGGGAGAGTGCGGTGCTGATAATACCAAGGCCCCGGGTTCGGATCCCACATAGGGATGGCCGGTGCGCTCACTGGCTGAGCGTGGTGCTGACAACACCAAGTCAAGGGTTGAGATCCCCTTACCGGTCATCTTTAAAAAAAAAAAAAAAAAACTTCAGAAACTCAGGGATGCATGACAGGAAGCAGATGTAACCTTGCACCAGCCTGTTAGGTCTTAATGACCCTCAATCCTCCCCCATGGCTGAATATTCCTCCTCTTAGGATAGAGAAACACCCTGTCCCAGAACAGCATATAAACCCTCCCCCTAAGAATCCAGGGGCACTCTCACTTGTGGGGATGCCTGTGCATACTTCTGCATGTACTTTTGCTTTGTAATAAAGCCCTGTGTTTCGACTCCCTCTTCCTTTCCTTTTGTTGTATGGGTGCTGGCAGTGATGTGGGCTCCTCTCAGTCCCATGAAAGATTTTTCTTCATGGTTTGACCAAGAATCTGGAACAGCTGTCTGGTAACAGCATAACTTTGGGTGATGTACATGTATCTACTTTGTAACTCTCTGAGTGGATTAATTTTTTAAAATAATGAGAATGTATAATTTCTGTATAATCGTAATGACTAAAAAAACACCATCTTCCATTTTTCAAATAAACTTTAAACATATTTCAAAGTGATTTCATCCTCACTATCACTGCAATGTTACACTTTACTAATTTCTGACCTAGAGATTTTTCATCTCTGACCAAACTAGCTAAATATTCATCACTGTCTAAACACTGGCTCCTTGGCACTATCTTAAAGGTTTTGCACAGAATATCCTTTTAATCATCTCATCAACACATCAGAAATAGTAACTATTATTATTCAAGTTTAGCAGACGTGGCAATTGAGGCTTAGAGATGTTAATTAGCTTACCCAAGGGCACTAGAATAAGTGCAAGAAAAACCAGTTCTGCTTGGTGGCTTCGTGCCCTCCTTTGCCTTCTCCAAGCCTCCTAATATATGTCTCTATGGTCAAGTCAAGATGACACGTAGCATGGCATGCAAGGCCCCAAGACTTGGTCTCTATGTATTTTTGTCTTCTAAATTCCTCCTCCTTTCCTTTGAACCCTGCCCTTCAGTGTTGCTATTTCTTGCTCTTCCTTTTTCTGTGAAATAATATTAAGTCTCGACTATCTGGTAGACTTCTATTTATCCTTTAAAATTGATGGGATTTCTCCCCTACGTATTCTATCTCTAATCTACCAGTTTTTTAATCTGCCCACATTCATTTGGTTGAAAGTGTCTCTCCCGCCAGACTACACATTCCTGGAAGGCAGAGACTGTCTAATGCATCTTTCTACCCTCATAGCATCCTGCAGCTGGAAGAGCAGCTATAAGGATGGAGAGAACTGATGCTGATGACTGATAAAAGTCTTCCAATGGGAAAGAGCCTGGTTTCTACCTGCTGACGTGGGTGTGGTCTCTGTGGTGTTTCTGATTATTACTATCCAGATCCATCTGTTTTGTCAGGTGTTTCCTGTTTTGTTATGTTTTTGTGGTTGGTTGACTACCTTGTTCCCATTCTAGTGCCTAGAATTTTTGTCTCCAATAAATGGACCACTGAAAAACAACAAAGATTCCAGGAAATTTGCAGCCATCTAGTAAAAAGTCACTGCAGAGAGTGGGTTGGTGAAAACACTTCTTCACAGTAAAAGAAGAAAAGCCTAAAATGTACTTCATGATTATGATCGTGTCTCATTGTGTTTGCTTGGGTGGGACAGCAAGTCCACAGTCTGCTTCTCCCCTACCACCTACCTGATAGTGACTTTTTTACTGTTGCTTCTTGGACTAAACCAATATGGAATCATTTCAAAGTATACTGGAATGTCCAAAAGGGAGATAAGCAAGCTTCTCAAACAAAACAAAAAAAAAAATGATTAATGCATTTGCTTTATTCAGTGTCATTAATGGAGTACACATTGTCCTTGGGAACAGTTTCTTTTTTTTTTTTAAAAGATGACCAGTAAGGGGATCTTAACCCTTGACTTGGTGTTGTCAGCACCATGCTCTCCCAAGTGAGCGAACCGGCCATCCCTATATGGGATCCGAACCCATGGCCTTGGTGTTATCAGCACCGCACTCTCCCGAGTGAGCCACGGGCCGGCCCCATTGGGAACAGTTTCTACCATGCTATCTTGATAGTAAAATGTTAACAGAAGTAGCTCTTTGCTCTCCCTTACTCTGCCCTTAGTTAACAGAAATACCGACTTGCCAGGTAGGGCTTTGTCATCATGTCTTTGTGTCAAGTGCAGCTGTGTGCATTCTCATTGATTGGCCTTGTATAGACAACTCATTAGTGAGTATAACTTGTTTTGATTTTTCTCACCCAGGGTTAATTGAATTCTTATTTTTAGACAACTTCCTTTAAAATAATAGAGTGGTGAACTTTACGCTTTAGTACAGTTAACAGTGACTCTGGATAATTGTTCAAGTTGATCTTTGCTTTAGTGAGATACAAGCTCATTACCTTGTCTGTGGCTACAGGAAGGTGGCTCTATTGTCTGTTTCCACAGTCTGCTTTAAAAACTGTGTGGGACTGGCTGGTTAGAGCATGGCCTTGTAACACAAAGGTCAATGGTTCAGATCCTGGAACCAGACAGTCACCAAAAAACAAAAAAACTGTTTGGATTCGAGAATATAGAGACCAAGTGACCACTTCTGATTAAGAGACCATGGATAAGATTCTCTCCTCCTTCTGTTTGTTTACTGTGAGAGAAGAATCCCCTTGGAACAAAATGAAAATAATTCCATGCCCTAGTATTTGTAGATTTCTCCCTTGTGCAAAATTTAGCAATTTGTAGGAAACACTTCCTTTCTCCCAAATGGGGAACTGGACAGGCTTAGAGCTCATGTCCCCTTGCACTTACACTTTAAGTTAGTAAATCCTTAAAGGTTTTTTAATAGCAGGTTTCCAAAAGACTGGATTTAGGAATTTTAGCATACTTTTAATTTCAGATTATCAGCTAACTTTAACTAAAGAACATGGTAGGTTGACTCATGTCTATGACCTTTACTCCAGTGTTTAGTCAAGATTCATTTCAGCAGAAATAATCTTATCCCACTAACTTTTGAAACCTGAATAAGCCTTCAGAGCTAAAACTCAAACGTCTCCTTTTACGGTAATACTGGCCTTTTCAGTCCCCATAATTTGGCGTAGGAGATCGTTGGCTACATGTGTTGACTTTTTCCCCTCAATATTTCTCTGAAAAATGCAAGGGCCGTTGGTGAGAGCAGACCTGTGACAATAGTTGGCTCTGTTCTACGTAGGTTTTGTAACTCCTTTGGAAAGTTTATAATATTCTTTCCCTCTTAATAGCTAGAAATATACAGTAGTTGAAAACTATAGGAATGAATTTCTGAGGGCCAAAAACATGACATATTTGGGGACAATTCTTTTTTTTTTTTTGTCTTTTGTCTTTTTTCCGTGTCCAGCAACGGATCGCAACCCTCA
>NW_007727780.1:355529-357632 GCF_000696425.1 Galeopterus variegatus
ATCAATGATTGCTAATATCACTAAGATATATAATCAGACATTACATAATTCCTGATGAAAGAACACAATATCACATGTAGTCCTACCAAAATAAAAAATCGAATCTGAATCTGACTAAGACTCTGGATCAAGAGGACAGAGAAACAATCAGCAAAAAGTAGACTGTGGGAAACTAATAAGTTAAATGAATGAGTTTTTGACAAATAAATTATAAGAAATAAAGAAGAGTCACTGTTTCAGTCTACTTGGGTTCCTATAACAAAATATCATAGACTGGGTGGCTTATAAACAACAGAAATTTATTTCTCACAGTTCTGGAACCTGGAAAGTCCAAGATCAAGGTGCCAGCAGATTTGGCAGATTCAGCATCTGGTGAGGACCCACTTCCTGGTTCATAGATGGCTATCTTCTCATTGTGTCCTCACATGGTGGAAGAACTGAGAGAGTTGTATGGAGCTTCTTTTATAAGGGCACTAATCCCATTCATGAGTACTCTGCCCTCATGAGCTAATCACCACCCAAAGGCCCCACCTCCTAATACAGTCATGCTGGGGGTTAGGATTTCAACATATGAATTTGGTGGGTGAGGATAAAAGTTCAGTCTATAGCAGTGACCTAGCTACCAAAAAAAAAAAGAAAGAAAGAAATACCTAGTAGGAAATGTAACAAAGGAGGTAAAAGATCTCTACGGTGAAAACTATAAACTATTGGTAAAGAAACTGAAGATGACACAAATAAAAGGAAAGATATTCAGTGTTCATGGGTTGGAAGAATTAATGTCATCAGAATGTCCACATTACCCAATTCAACCTACAGATTCACTGCAATCTCTATCAAGATATCAAAGACATTCTTCACAGAAATAGAAAAAACAATCTTAAAATTTGTATGGAACTGCAAAAAATCCCTTATAGCAAAACCAATCTTNGTGGGATCCGAACCCTGGGGGACAATTCTTAAACTGGTTAACTATCTGTAATAGTTTTGTGAATTTATTTCACTGATGCTGTAAAATCTGTACCCTGTGGTACATTTGTCCCTAAATAAGTGTTGTTTTCTCTCCTTCAATACTGCTGTAAACACTGGTACCCAGTGTAGCATATGTTTGATTTTTTTTTTTTTTGGTTTCATATGAAAAATACATTAACTTTATGTGTTTCCTCATTGTAAATAAGCCTATTTTCCTATCTGGATTTTTTTGTATGTATATGTATTCTATGAATTAACTATTTTAGCAGTTTTACTCTTGTATTATTTCTTCTACTTTATTTTGTGTAAAAGGGGAAAAAAATCTGTAATCTCAAAAAAAAAAAAATGGGGGGTGGGGGAGATCCCTCCAAAGGAGGTAGATCTTAATTCTCCACCCCTTAAATGCTGGCTTGCTTCCAGAAAAAGTGGCTTGCTTCCAAAACTAGATTATGGAAAAGGGAGAGGGGATTTTAACTTACAGTGGACAAACCTAGTACACAATACTTAAGTGTATGTTTGTGTTTGCATATCTGACCACTAAAAAAATTCTAGAAACAATTCCAAAACCAATAACAATGAACATGCCTGACTGCTTAGGTGGTTGTGTTAAATCACCACTTCTCAGTAAATAAAGCCTGTATTCTCAGAGAAATGACTGATTCCAGGAGCAGGAAATATATAAGATGTGTCTGGAATATCTTGCCATGCCAGATAGCAAGATCATATCAAAAGAAATCAGGAACCTACCAGAAGATGCTCCTATTGGCCAAAGATGGGGTAATGTGATCCTCAATAAAGGTTATGATTATAATCGATTGAATCACATGTTTAGATCCATAAATTCACAATGGTACTAAGAAGAAAAACCTAACTGACTGTGTTTGTAGGGTTATAGAGAATAAACTCATTATTGTGAAAACCCATTATGGTGAAAACTGGTCAAGCATTTATCTTGCCTTTTCTATGAACTCGACCAATATAGAACAAATACAGGGGAGAAGTGTCTCCTTATAGAAGTATTACAACCAAATAAAAAATTAAAAGATTTACATTATTAACAGATACTGAGCATGATCAATGATTGCTAATATCACTAAGATATATAATCAGACATTACATAATTCCTGATGAAAG